>NW_027641127.1:0-27985 GCF_949987615.1 Pollachius pollachius
GAGAGAGAGAGGGGGAGGGAGAGAGAGAGAGAGAGAGAGAGAGATAGAGATTGTATAAGTAAGTCTTATGTGATGATTAGAAAGGGATTCATCTGATAAAGTCTAGATATATCCAGTTAATGCAGCGTCCAAAAAAAGGTGGCAGGAATGGGAGAAAATAAATAAAAAAGTCATCCCAAGGTCTTCCATCTGTTAGCGGTCACCATGACGACTACACTGTGCTCATGGTAACTAGGGACGGCCGGGACAGGTCGATGAAGGAGATCTGGGTGGACACGGTGAGCCTCTCAGGCCTACATCCTGTTGTATTGTTTTGAAAAACTATTTGTATCTTAAGGTATAAAGGCCAATTAATATATACCTAAATGAAACTAATTGTAATAACTCATCTGAATTGTAGTCTTTTTGAATATAATACTGGTGAGATACAACTGCAAACGTGGAGGTAGATGTTAATACAAAACAATTGCAAAACACAACTATCGATCAGTAGATAGTTCAAGAGATGCTGTTGAGCGTGAAGCGACCCCTGGGAGGGGCCAAAGCAGGCCCTGGAGACGCTCTGTTAAACTATCCAGTAGCAACTATCTCACAGCATTATCAGTTACACAACACAATTCACTCATGTCATATGAACTGATTATAGCTCCTTAATACCTCTCTGAAAGGCCAAGTCTAGGACCCCTGTAGCCATCTCTCCGTTTCTGAAGTTACACCGATACAATGGCTATAAACAGCCTTAGAATCTGTCATTGTGCTCCACTACATCCTCGTTTGTTTAGGTAAACGTGATGACAAGGTTATCTGAGTCCATCGGCTGGAACACAACGGCATTAACAACAGAACAATCCTTAAGTTTGAACTTCCTCAGGACATCGCCTCGTTACAAAGCATTTGTGAATTAATAACACTTTCCAAGCAGTATTTAGAGAGGCTTTGGCACACACTGTCTCACCAGACACCATGTCTCACCAGACAGTCTGTCTCACCAGACACCCTGTCTCACCAGACAGCCTGTCTCACCAGAGAGCCTGTCTCCCCAGAGAGCCTGTCTCACCAGACATCCTGTCTTACTAGACAGCCTGCCTCACCAGACAGCCTGTCTCACCAGACACCCTGCCTCACCAGAGAGCCTGTCTCACCAGACAGCCTGTCTCACCAGACACCCTGCCTCACCAGACAGCCTGTCTCACCAGACACCCTGTCTCAGGATGACAGCCTGTCTCACCAGACACCCTGTCTCACCAGACACCCTGCCACACCAGACACCCTGCCTAACCAGAGAGCCTGTCTCACCAGAGAGCCTGTCTCACCAGACACCCTGCCACACCAGACACCCTGCCTCACCAGAGAGCCTGTCTCACCAAAGAGCCTGTCTCACCAGACACCCTGTCTCAGGGTGACAGCCTGTCTCACCAGACACCGGCGATCAGCCTCTATCTCCGGGTCCCAAACACAATGGACCACCAAAACCCAAAGCAGTGGAAATATACAAGAGTATGGATCCGTACACGGGAGCTTTTCTGACAGGGATGACAGATGATGTCCATACGCCTCCATCCATAACATCCTCTCAACACAGGTCTAACTCATAGGCCTAATAACACAGTCTTTACAGTCTAACTGCAATATTTACCGTATTGTCTGGAGGATCGCCCCTGTAATACATGGCTAACGGGGTTAGCAGTGGGGTATTTATCAGGGTTAGCGAGGGGACCCCCAACCCCCACCCTGGTTATTTTAAATAACAGCAGCTATCATCAGCAGCCATACAGCAAAGACTGGAGATAAAACGAATGCAATTTACCAGCGGTTATGATGGACGATTTAGACAGCCTCTTCGCCGTGACGATGATATAAAACACAGCAGTCACATTCACATCGGCTTTGTAAAAATGTACAGTGCCAGCCTGACTATTTTCACATATTGATTCAAGCTTACGACAGATGAAGAAAGCCTCTGCTTACTGCCTCATATACAGTGGACGCGAACAGAATGGACACCAACATTTAAGGTGGAGCCGTTACACCGATTTCTTTTATAAATAAAAACAATGTTTGCATCTATCTGAGGCGATGCAAAGATAGGAGATGTGAAAGGAAGATGACACCTTTTTAAATAATAATTTGTTGTAAATGGACAGAGAGATCATTTGTACGCGTGTTATCTTATCCAGCACATACCCCCTTAACTACTGCGCGTCTGCTGTTTGGTCATTCGGTAGAGCGCACAGGAAACACAAGAAAAGTAGCTGCGCTCGATTGGAACATTTTAGCACAAACGAAAGGTGGAGCTGTGGAGGTCAGCTCTTCTTCAGACAATAATAATATAATAATAACAACCAGCATCACCTTAAACCCATGCCTTAAACCACCCACCTTGGCTTACCACGTCAGTAACACAGACCCAGAGAATAACCAGCCCGCATCCTCTCCAGACACATAGCTTGCGGGAGGCGGAGCCTTCCTATTCACACCACATCCTCATTCAAGCCAATGGTTTCTAGGACCTACATGGAGACTATGCATTAGTTATTTGTGTGTAACAGTATGTGTCGAGGCGTGCTGCTGTGTTTGTGAGCCCTCAGATTATACACAAATAAAGGCTCACCACCAGCCGTCGGGGCCGGTAACTGCAGAAATGTCTCCCTAATGCTATCCTTCCCCAACCTGCTAATCTAAGTGGTGTGAACAATTCAACGTTGGGATTGTATCCACTGCTATGGACAGACCACTGTCCTGTCATTGCAGCTTAATTAAATTGCGAGTCAGGAACGTCACGTGTCGCATCAAAACACTGGCGCTCCTCTGTCCGCAGGGCTGACAGTGTAATGTTTGCTTTCCGTGCTCGCCAGTTGTATAATTCTTCAGCAAATTGTTTATGGTTTAAATCCGTGAAAATCCGTTACGTTTCTGTTTGATTCTATAATTGTACATCAAAACGCTATATAACATACACATTTGTGTAATATAAAAGTTTCAAAACCCCAAATACTTGCTACTGTACATGGTTGCTTGATATGGAAAGAATGAAGGACAGTGAAACATAAGATCAACTCTTGCCTTGAGCACAGAGGCATTGTGGGTAATGATTCAGGGGAGTCACGTTTTCATCCAGCATGGCAGCCACACAGAAAAGGTAGGAGATTATTCACTCAACTATTTAGCTTTATGGAATGAACGATGGGTCAGGAAAATTTGCTCATATCAAAACTACACATGACGTATGTGTGGTCTATGAACGCAGTGCTAGATATCATCTTTGTTTGTTATATTTGCGGGCTAGCTGGTTGGTTGTGTGACTTCATCGTCCAAGGGAACGCTGCTTGTGACTTAATACCGCTAGTATAGTTAGTCTTGTCAATGTTACTGTTCTATAATAAGTTTATATCATGGTTACCTACTTCTTCCGTGCCAGCTGTTGTACTTTATTTGTAGGATATAGCCTAATCGTTTTAAAGTACCGGTATATGCTTCTGTTCATGCAAAGGTTGATTTATAACTGTTGTCGTTACATTAAAACTACAACATCCGATCTGTTCCTTGTATAGGAAGTTGGAGGACCTCAGTGTGGATGAGTTCCTGCAGTCAGGTTTGGATTCAGGGGGCGATGAAGACTCGGCTGATGAAGGCTCGGGCGATGAAGACTCTGGGGATGAGCAGCCGAAACAGAACGGAGTACAGAAGAAAGAAGCTGGAAAGACCACAGATACAGACGAGTAAGACTCCTTCTTCTGTTGACAGCATTGAATTTAAGTTTTTTATTGACATGTCAAACCCCTTCGCGATGGACAATAGCAGCAATATTGTTTTTGTCTTTTTACTGTGCCTCCGAAGTGTTGATAAGAAGAAAGGCAAGGCCCACCAGCACAAAGACCAACTGTCCCGGTTGAAGAACAAAGACCCAGAGTTCTACCGGTTCCTCCAGGACAACGACCAGTCTCTGCTGAACTTCGACGACACAGACAGCTCAGAGGATGAGGACGAGAAGAAGTACCATTCTCTGCCCACTGAGCTCGAGGTAAAACGCGACCGGGAGTTTGAAGAAATGTCAAGACACCCAAGTGATGAGAGACATTAACAAAGTGGTTATTGCTCATGCATTGGATCGCTGGCAGCACAGGAATAGAAGGGTCCACTCATGGATTTCAAAGCAACATTCAATGAGTTTGATGCAAATGAGTCGTTCAGTGGCTTCTGTGTAGCAGGGTAGTAAGTTGTGTCTGTGGAGTAGGGTAGTAAGCTGTGTCTGTGGAACGGGGTAGTGAGTTGTGTCTGCGGGGTAGTGAGTTGTGTCTGTGGAACGGGGTAGTGAGTTGTGTCTGTGGAACGGGGTAGTGAGTTGTGTCTGTGGAACGGGGTAGTGAGTTGTGTCTGTGGAACGGGGTAGTGAGTTGTGTCTGTGGAACGGGGTAGTGAGTTGTGTCTGTGGAACGGGGTAGTGAGTTGTGTCTGCGGAACGGGGTAGTGAGTTGTGTCTGCGGAACGGGGTAGTGAGTTGTGTCTGCGGAACGGGGTAGTGAGTTGTGTCTGCGGAACGGGGTAGTGAGTTGTGTCTGCGGGGTAGTGAGTTGTGTCTGTGGAACGGGGTAGTGAGTTGTGTCTGCGGGGTAGTGAGTTGTGTCTGCGGAACGGGGTAGTGAGTTGTGTCTGTGGAACGGGGTAGTGAGTTGTGTCTGTGGAACGGGGTAGTGAGTTGTGTCTGCGGGGTAGTGAGTTGTGTCTGTGGAACGGGGTAGTGAGTTGTGTCTGTGGAACGGGGTAGTGAGTTGTGTCTGCGGAACGGGGTAGTGAGTTGTGTCTGCGGAACGGGGTAGTGAGTTGTGTCTGCGGAACGGGGTAGTGAGTTGTGTCTGCGGAACGGGGTAGTGAGTTGTGTCTGCGGGGTAGTGAGTTGTGTCTGTGGAACGGGGTAGTGAGTTGTGTCTGTGGAACGGGGTAGTGAGTTGTGTCTGCGGGGTAGTGAGTTGTGTCTGTGGAACGGGGTAGTGAGTTGTGTCTGTGGAACGGGGTAGTGAGTTGTGTCTGCGGGGTAGTGAGTTGTGTCTGTGGAACGGGGTAGTGAGTTGTGTCTGCGGGGTAGTGAGTTGTGTCTGTGGAACGGGGTAGTGAGTTGTGTCTGTGGAACGGGGTAGTGAGTTGTGTCTGTGGAACGGGGTAGTGAGTTGTGTCTGCGGGCTAGTGAGTTGTGTCTGTGTAGCGGGGTAGTAAGTTGTGTCTGTGTGTGAACGTAGGAGGCCAGCTCTGGTGAGGAAGACGCGGAGGAGACTAAACCGAGCGACGCCACCAAGCAATCCAAGAAGGACGAAACCATCAAGGTCACAGAGAAGATGATTAAGGACTGGAGGTCTGCCATCAAGAAGGATCCCACGCCTCGCCTCCTCCGAGAAGTTACCCAGGCCTTCAAGGCCGCTGTGGCCACGACCAAGGGAGAAGGAGGAGGCCAGTGCAGATACAAAGTGGCTGATAGTTCAGGTAGGCAGGCCGCCCTCCATGATGACTGGCGGTTTCTCTTCTCCTCTGTGATTCATGGCCTTTTGAGTGGGACTAGACATGATGAATACGATGCTTGAGATGCAAACACTTGACTTCTGTACCTTGGATTTACACTGCAAACGCCAACACTTTGAGGATACTGTAAAGTACCTATCTGATTGAAATGTAATTAATGTTATCGCTGTCTCTTTCTTTAACAGTGTTCAACGCCTTGGTCCTCTTCTGTATCAAGGACATGTATGGTGTCCTACAGAAGATGCTCAATCTGAAGCCAGATAAAGATTCCAAGAAGTAAGAACCAGGAACAAATGAAACAACTCTTTATTTGAATGTATTGAAGCTGTTGCCACCTCCTTATTTCAATAGAGTTACGATACATTTGACTAATTGGTTTTCGAAGTAATCATAATTCACTGAACTCCTTTCTTGGTTAGCAGTTATTTAAAGGTAGGATAGGCAATTGATTTATACCGTACTCAACCCTACTCTAGCTGTTTTCTCCACATTGCCTATCCTACCTTGAATCTATGTGAATCCAAATGCATATAATTACATTGATATTTGGTCCAACATTTTAAAACGGATATTTCTCCTACTCTGATTTACCTTTATTCAAACTTAAACCAACGCCAAGTTCTGCATCCGCAAGTTTCATAGAGACGGCCGTGTTAATGGTTTCTCAGAGACGTGTTAATCAATGTTTCAGCTCTCCCAGCAGGTGCTGAGGTATGAGGCCTCTAGACTTCTCAGATTATCACAAGCCGATTCCCCATAGAGTTGAATTCAATACACTCATATGTAGGTCCTGCACCGCTTAACCGTATACATATATTAGTTGCTGATGTTAAAGTTAAATTGCAGAGTGTAATGAATGCTACGACATGATCTACTCCATCTGAATGAACGGTTTCCAGCTGCTATTGAAATGGTTGAATAAGGAAATGAAAGATTCCCGTATACCCGGAGAGTACAGTCAATCTGTTTCATCAAGGTTAAGTCAGTATTGATCATATTTTAATAATCAATAGTGACCGGGTGTAGTGTGGGTCTTATTTCATGAGGGAAGTGGAGTCATAGTCGTGTACAGGACAGACGTGGAACGAGCCGAGGATTCTGCTGCTGCGACGGTTTGGTTGTGGGTTTTGGGTTGGACATGAATCTGCATTTTGTTGAAGGGCCTATTATTTTGCTCATATTACTGATCTTTCCTTGTGAGTAATAATTTGATGGTTCATTCCATAGGCTTGTACTTCCATCCTCAAGTCCCAGATGGCAGAAGAACCACCTAGACATCAAGATGTACCTGGGAGGCCTGGTTCAGGTGAGTCTCTCGTAACGTTGTCAGGGAGTGGGATTCATCTTTCTAAGTGTTCAGAAAGAGACTGCTTGATGCTTAATTTATTCCTTGGTGCATATACAGCCTCACCTGCCATACATGCGTACAGATTTTATAACCATAAACAATACAATTTGACAAATAGTCGTACAAAACTGAAAAGGTTCATAAACATGAACCTCTCCAAAATTGAACAAAGGTGCTACATACACAGCACAACAGGTTTATCCAGTAGGTACCCAGCTGTTTGTCCCTCATTCTCTATCCCTTTTGTGCAACAGAAGGCCATTTGAGTGTTTGTCTTCCACTTCCATCCCTAACGGTCTCATCTGTCCGCCTCCAGCTGCTCTCCTGTCTCACCGAGTCCTCCGTCATCAGCGCTGTTCTGCGTCACACCAACCAGCTGGTTCCATACTACCTGTCGCTCCCCAAGCAGTGCCGCAGCCTGATCAAGGTAAGGGCTCTCTCTGTGCATCAGGCAGCTTCAACACGGAGCACTGTGATGGAATTTAGGGCTGCAACTAACGATTAGTTTAATAATCGATTAATCGGTTGAATATTGTTTTCGATTAATCGATGAATCGGATAAAAAAAGAATTTGTAATGGCCGCATCTTTATTCAAAAACTGAACATTACTTCAAATTCAAAGTGCAGACTGAAGTGTAAAAGCACCAGGTTATGCTCCAATGTCCCGGAACTATTAAAAGTAATATTAAATAACACAAAAAAAAACATACAATGTATGATATACATTTATATATACAGTATATAAGGGATGTCCATGGTTAACCGGTTAACCGATAAGATCTTTAACCGGTAAATACTAACGGTTAAAAAGAAATTAAATCATCTTAATTTCTCTCAGACGACAGGAGATCGTTAATTTTTATTGATATTGATACCATTTTCGAGACTCCTCAACGATCCAAGTCTTTATTGATACCACTATTGATACTTTTTTATTATTTTGTTGAAATATAACTTGTATTATTGCTTTAATTGCTGATAAGAGGATCTTAGCTCAAGATAGGATGTTAAACAGGTCATAATTCCATCTCAAATTTCTTTACTTTTTGTGTTGCATTTGAACACATCAATCATACTACTGAGCCGACCTGAACACATCACATTTGACACTGTTTGCTACTTTCTTTAAGCTAACTAGCTCTATATCCTGCAGATTTTAACATGGATTTAAAAACTGGATTACTATTTTTATCTGACGGGACTTTCTACACCGTCCGGTTGTGTGATTACTGCTGCTGCTTTGAATGACTGTTGATGCACGCGGTGCCGGCTCGAGGCCGTCTGCACACGTCTGCAGCAGCAGCAGCTGACAGAGTTTTCGGTTGGACTAGACGGATACTGAGTTGAAGGAGTTTTTTTTAACCCAAAGACAGTGAAGGTACAACACTTTTATATAGGCCTACAGTCCCGTGTTAAGATATGACCAAAATACAAGCTGTGGTCGCTCACACTAAAGCTTGCTGTGGGCGTGCATGAACCATGAACCAACCCGTCGGCGGCTGTAAACAGTGCCACGCCTACGAGTGACGTATTAATTGTGCGACTCAACGAATCGATGACCAAATTGTTGCCAACACTTTAGTAATAGTTTTTTATCAATTTTATCGATTTGTTGTTGCAGCCCTAATGGAATTAATATCCTTGAATGGAGAAAGTATGCCTTTTAAAATGCGTAATTTTGAGGGCAAATATTAGTATCTGGGAAGCGATTTTGGGAGAGTGGTACTTCCATTATGACCACTTCCACTTATTAACTGCATTAATAATTAACTATTCCTTGTTAAATCTTTGAGTTGAAAGTACACATTGTACAGCTGACCAATATTTAATCATCATTGTTTAGCGTTAACATCGGGGCAATGGGTCTGAAACATACTTGCCCCAAGACCATTTTACTGGCCTTCACTCATTCTTCACCGTCTTCCCTCAAGCGAATCAAGCGAGTGAAGTTTCTGTTTCGCCACCCTCACAATACAACAGGCTTTGTTTTTGTGACAAATAACGTACACTGGAGGATACCAATTTTAAAAATGCAAAAATATATTTATGAATTGTATAAAAAAAATATGTATACAGCACTGGCCTGGTCAGGACAGAGAATTTGAATTTGAGTGGGCCCGGGCCCCATGCTGTTGAACCCTGAAGGCTGATCAAGTATATGACTTTAACCTGGTGGACCATTTCATCCACCCGACCGCTGCTGTACTTCTCAGTGCCACCGGCAGCGCATTGTATTTATCTTTGTTGGGGATCTGAAATGAGTCCGTTTCCTCCTCCTCATCTCTTGTGACCCAAACTAAGGCGGTGTGAATTTTATTGCCACTGCAATATGTCACTTCACAAACACAATGCCGTATATCAGCAAGGCGTTGCTGTTTGCTGTTGCCAGAAGGGATGCGCTATTTACTAGCCTCTGACAGCTTTATTTCTTAGTGAAGGGAGATCGTTGATCATTTTAATAAACCTAAATTGGAAATATAACCTCATAAAGTGTGTGTGTGTGTGTATTTGTGTGTGTGTGTCCGTCAACAGTTGACACACTAAAACCCGTTTTCCTTTCTCTGTCCAGCAACTGTTGAAGCAGTGGAGCTCCGGCGAGGAGACCAGCCGCGTGCTGGCCTTCCTCGCCCTCAACAAGGTCTGCAGACACAAGCAGGACGCCTACCTGAGCTCCGTCCTCAAGGTGAGCCCGCCGCCACCACGCACCCTAGATCACCCCCTGACCCCCCCAGGAGACCCCAGGAGACCCCAGACCGGCTACCTTAGATCGGGGGGTAAGCTGAAGGGAGATGAATATTGAGTCCAACCAGCAGAAAAGCCTCCCCTCCCCCTCGGCCCCACGTCCCTCCACCCCAAGTGTTGGATTTCAGGTGCCTGTGATGGACAGGCGGGATGGATTTCCTGTGCCGATTGGGGATATGACCCTAATTGATCCAGAAATAATCGGGGAGCGCTCTGAAGTCTGTATGGGTTCATACAGATGAAGGCATAGTCAACCTGAAACAGATTCTAACCAAGCACTTTTCACTGACTAAGAGCGGACGGATGGCTATGCCGTTTTTAACAAAATGCACTCCCATAATGTCTTCAGTCATACCTACAGCCCCTTATAAGCCATGGGACAAGCCTAGATGGGTAGGTTGAAGAAAAGGTTGACCGGACAATATTCTGTTTTAACGTGGACATGTTTGAGGTTCAAGCATGTTCTGCAGTATGTTTTAATTCATTAACCTCGTTTGTTTGAATCCTTTGTAATTGATGAATTAATTTCTTCCTCTGCAGCAAATGTACATCTCCTACGTGCAGAACTGTAAGTTCACGTCTCCGCTCCAACTGCCCATGATCAACTTCATGCAGCGGACGATGGCGGAGATGTACTCCCTGGACACGCAGGTCACCTACGAGCACGGCTTCCTGTACATCCGCCAGCTGGCCATCCACCTCCGCAACGCCATGACCATGAAGAAGAAGGTACGGCCGTTGTCATGGTTATGTGTTTGTCCCCTAACAGGACACCTACCAGTCGGTGTACAACCGGCCGTTGTCATGGTTATGTGTTTGTCCCCTTACAGGACACCTACCAGTCGGTGTACAACCGGCCGTTGTCATGGTTATGTGGTTGTCTCCTAACAGGACACCTACCAGTCGGTGTACAACCGGCCGTTGTCATGGTTATGTGTTTGTCCCCTTACAGGACACCTACCAGTCGGTGTACAACTGGCAGTTTGTCCACTGCCTGTTCCTCTGGTGCCGCGTGTTGGGCACTCTGCACCCCAGCGATGTGCTGCAGCCCCTCATCTACCCACTGTGCCAGGTCACCATAGGAACCATCAAGTGAGTCCCAGTACACCTTCAGGTCACCATAGGAACCATCAAGTGAGTCCCAGTACACCTTCAGGTCACCATAGGACCAGTAGTCCCAGTAGCACCTCCCTGAGGGTCCAGTGCTCAGGGCGTTGGTTTAGGGTCGCCGCTCCATTCTCAAGGCTGTCATTGGTTGAATTGTGCAGCCAATATAATACATTGAAATTTGTTTTTCTTTTGATGTTTCCCTTTTTACTAGCATATACTAGTTTAACATATTAATACATATAACATAATAATACATATAACATAATATTAATAATATTATGTTATCATGCATTTTATTAGGTATGCTTTGTTGACACTTTACACAATTAAATAACGTGCACAATGTTCATAGCAATTTCTAAAATATGATGAAGTATCCTCTAGAGACAGAAGCGCCCTCTTCCACCAGCAGGGGGAGCCACTGACCTGCTGATCTGCTCTGTCTCAGGCTGGTCCCCACCGCCCGCTACTTCCCTCTGAGGCTGCACTGCTGCCGGGCCCTGACCCTGCTCTCCAGCTCCACCGGCACCTTCGTCCCCGTGCTGCCCTTCCTGTTGGAGGTAAGGACGAGGACGAGGAGGTTAGAGGAGGAGGAGTTTAGAGGAGGAGGTTAGAGGAGGAATAGGAGGTTAGAGGAGGAGGAGTTTAGAGAAGGTTAGAGGAGGAGGAGGAGGTGATTAGAGGAGGAGGAGTTTAGAGGAGGTTAGAGGAGGAGGAGTTTAGAGGAGGTTAGAGGTGGAGGAGTTTAGAGGAGGTTAGAGGAGGAGGAGGAGGTGATAAGAGGAGTTTAGAGGAGGAGGTTAGAAGAGGAGGAGGAGGAGGTTAGAGGAGGAGGAGGAGGTTAGAGGAGGAAGAGGAGGTTAGAGGAGGAGGAGTTTAGAGGAGGAGGAGTTTAGAGGAGGTTAGAGGAGGAGGAGGAGGTGATTAGAGGAGGAGGAGGAGTTTAGCGGAGGTTAGAGGAGGAGGAGTTTAGAGGAGGTTAGAGGAGGAGGAGTTTAGAGGAGGTTAGAGGAGGAGGTGATAAGAGGAGGAGGAGGTTAGAGGAGGAGGAGTTTAGAGGAGGTTAGAGGAGGAGGTGATAAGAGGAGGAGGAGGTTAGAAGAGGAGGAGGAGGAGATAAGAGGAGGAGGAGTTTAGAGGAGGAGGTTAGAAGAGGAGGAGGAGGTTAGAGGAGGAGGAGGTTAGAGGAGGAAGAGAGGTCTAGAGATGGTTATAGGAGCGTCTGCTTAGACGTAGGGAGTTTGAGAAGCGTTAGAAGCGCAGGAGCTTTAGCAGGAGGAGGAGTTTAGAGGAGATAGAGGAGGCGGCTTCTAGAGACGGTTCGGAGACCGGCGGAGGCGGCTTCGAAGAGGAGGAGGAGGAGTTTAGAGGAGAGAGTTTACGAGGATAGAGATTAGAGTTCGAGAGAGGAGTGAAATCAGATGATGACTTAAGAGACCGAGGTTAGAAGAGGAGAGGAGGTTAGAGGAGGAGGAGGTTAGAGAGAGGTTGGCGAGGAGAGCGCTGTGATTTAAAGTTCCTACCCCTGTCAGACAGCAGTCTGCTGGGAGGGCTGGTGTCAGGGGGTGTCCCTCCGGAGGGGGGGCAAACCGCCTGCCGTCTCAACGGCTCGCTGCTGCAGAGGATCCGGAGGAAGTGTGGAAACGAGCGCACCTCACGTTATCAGACCAATCGCAGCCCACCCAACTGCCAACATACTCCACACGCCAAGAGAGATAATGCAGGTCAACCTGTGTGTGTGTGTGTGTGTGTGTGTGTGTGTGTGTGTGTGTGTGTGTGTGTGGGGGGTGCGGTTAGGATCCTTGTTGTGGTTGTTTCCAGAGCACAGCAGCATTAAGATGGGCCTTAATATTTCTCTGCGAGGTGTGTGCGTGTTCACAAGAGAGTTCGACCCAAGAGATAAAGCAAGGTGGGGGGGTTTCTTATGCACCATGCGGACCACATCCCCCCCGCTCTCTGCCAGGACCACCCCTAACATCACGCAGTGTTTATTTGTGACGCACACCGTTTCCTGTCCATCCCCCCCACCGCTCTGAGCTGCTGCCCTCGTTAAAGGGTAGTGGCTGCTACTGTTTAATTAGCAACAGGCTCTCCTCGTAGCCCCGCCTGTGTGTGTCTGTGTCTCTTCGTATGCACACCGATTTAATAATTTTTCTTAAGCGTGTTTGTGTGTGTGTCAGGGTGGGCCCCTGCCTGGCCACTTCCCCCTCGCCCCCCCGCAGACCACCACCACATCCTATGTTTGTACAGACGGCAGCGGCCAGGAGCTCCACACACCAACGACCCCACACACAGCGGCCGTAACATACACACAGACAGGAATAGCTGCACACACGCGCACCCGTATGAAACATGGAAATACACTTGCAGGCAGATGCGCAGCAGAGAAACCAGTAGGAACCGGCCAGGAGCCCGGCTGGAGAACGGAGGAACTTCAAACAAGTCGTTTTTTGTTTATGTTTTTTCTATTTCCGTCACGTTTACTGTGGAAGGCGAAACATGGTCGGGTTTATCAAATGGCCGTTGCAATGAAACAATGAAAAGTATGTGTTGTGACTCGCGCTTGTTGAGTTAGGGTCCCTGTTTCCTAGTGCTCCAGTCCCCTATGAACGGTGCATGATGTATATATATTATATATATTATATATATAGAGTATGTATTGATGGTGGTCTGCTCCTAGGTGCTGCTGAAGGTGGACTTCAACAAGAAGCCTGGGCGGATGAGCAAGAAGCCCATCAACTTCGCTGTCATTCTGAAACTCAACAACGTCAACCTGATCGAGAAAGCCTACAAGGTGAGCCCACAACCACACCGCTCCCCAAAGCAACACTGGGTCACGACCAAACAGGCGGTCGAACTGCGGCGAGCGTCTCCTGGCTCAAGCCAGACCTTTGGGTCTGAGGACAGCCCGTTGAGCGAGGCTGCGTGCCACCGTGAACGTGAACGATGACACTTTGGTGCATTGGTGCTAGAAAACACAAGGCCACATGGGAAATAATGATCACTGCGTTCACATTAACCCCATCTTGAACTTGATGGACATGACATTTACACCACACTTAAAACGTTGAACCTCAGACTACTAGACTGACCCCCTACCGAGCATTGGAATCTGGGGGAGCTGGTCTTAGGCCCCCCTCCTCCTCCTCCTCCCTCTACCCCCCTCCTATGGTTTCAGACCTGAGGAGGAGAATAACCCCGGTGAATTAGCTCCAAGCTAGTTTTCAGAAAATACGAAGTGCACCGTGGTGTGTGTGTGTGTGTGTGTCTCACTCTCACTCGCACTGTCTCTTCCTTTATGGCCATGAGGCCACCGCAGGCACAAGGGCTGGGCTGATAAGCTTCAGTCCTTTACTATGTTTTAGTCACGTCCCCTTTGACGTCGCCCTGGTGCCTCAGACAGCTTCTGTCCAACTGTTCTGAATCTGGGCTGCAGGACAGTCTCCGGCCAGGCTGTTTGAGACGGCCAGCAGGAAGTGTCGGGATTCAAGTCCACAGTCTACCTGAAGGCGTCCCTGAGCCAGAGGCTGCCACTCACTCCTTAATGTCTGGATCTGAACTCATGGCCAGTCACGTTGGGGAGAGGTATCTCCTTAAGGACGGGGATTAGCTAGAATACCTACTGGGAGAGTGAAGGAACTTAAAGTGTGTGTGTGTGTGTGTGTGTGTGTTCTCAGGACGGCCTTATAGACCAGCTGTACGACCTCATCCTGGAGTTCTTCCACTCCCAGGCCTGCTCCATCGGCTTCCCAGAGCTCGCCCTCCCCACCGTCATCCAGGTGAGTCACCCCCCATCACACCACCCCCCCTCATCACACCACCCCCAGACCCCCATCCAGAGTCATCCCGTGTGTCGCCACTGAATTTTTTCCCAAAATAGTTAAAATACTGAACATCTGGCCTAGTCTGCTTCAGCCTGGCCCAGATCCACAGGTTCTCATCTACTGTACATAGTGTGTAAATCATGCCAACAATATATGCAGTCAAGGCACACTGATAACAGATCCTTACATCAATGTATAATTTAATGAACCTAGACTAAGGCCTTCTCCACTCTAATTTCCTTAGTTTATTATGCCAATTATGCCGCACACTACAATATTTATATGACACTGTGACAGATTTTAATTCTTCTGTTCTCGCCTTAAAACCTGCGAGATGAAAGAGGAGAATGAAGGAGCATTCGGCACAAAGACTTTCACCCTTGGATGAAAAAAGTCACTTATGTTATTTAATTGGAGTTTCTTGTGACAATGTGACATGTGTGACAACACCACCATCAACACCGTCGCACACAACGCCGAGACACCTCCCACCCACAGGGCAATCGCCTGTCTCTGAATGTGGGGGTTCATACATCGATGCATAGCTAAAGTAATCCAGACTGGGCCTAGAGGTGTTCATCAGAATAGCAGATCTCATTCACCCATACTTTACTGTTTACTAGTTCTTTATAAACCAGGAGCTTCTTTATTGTTGCCGTTGGTAACAGGTGCGACCAAAGAAGAGTGGTACCGTGAAGCTCCGATCACAACAGATTTATTTATTTGCGTGCTTCACATGCGCCTGAAATCTATTTCGGGTGTGAAAATTCTTAACACAATTATATTAATTAATTAATTATATTAATATTTGCATTTGTCCCGACATGACCTTGTGCTTTGGGGGTAAGACTGTTGAAGGTCAAACCCAGTGTGCTCTGGGATGGTTTGTTCTCTGCACCCCAAAATATAACCAACAATAGATAACCAACAATAGATAACCAACAATACATAACCAACAATAGATAACCAACAATAGATAACCAACAATAGATAACCAACAATACATAACCAACAATACGTAGCCAACAATACATAACCAACAATACATAACCAACAATACATAACCAACAATAGATAACCAACAATACATAACCAACAATAGATAACCAACAATACATAACCAACAATAGATAACCAACAATACATAACCAACAATACATAACCAACAATACGTAGCCAACAATACATAACCAACAATACATAACCAACAATACATAACCAACAATAGATAACCAACAATACATAACCAACAATAGATAACCAACAATACATAACCAACAATAGATAACCAACAATACATAACCAACAATACATAACCAACAATACATAACCAACAATACATAACCAACAATACATAACCAACAATACGTAGCCAACAATACATAACCAACAATACATAACCAACAATACATAACCAACAATAGATAACCAACAATACATAACCAACAATAGATAACCAACAATACATAACCAACAATAGATAACCAACAATACATTACCAACAATACATAACCAACAATACGTAGCCAACAATACATAACCAACAATACATAACCAACAATACATAACCAACAATAGATAACCAACAATACATAACCAACAATAGATAACCAACAATACATAACCAACAATAGATAACCAACAATACATAACCAACAATACATAACCAACAATACATAACCAACAATACATAACCAACAATACATAACCAACAATAGATAACCAACAATACATAACCAACAATACGTAGCCAACAATACATAACCAACAATACATAACCAACAATAGATAACCAACAATACATAACCAACAATAGATAACCAACAATACATAACCAACAATACATAACCAACAATACATAACCAACAATAGATAACCAACAATACATAACCAACAATACATAACCAACAATACATAACCAACAATAGATAACCAACAATAGATAACCAACAATAGATACCCAACAATACATAACCAACAATACATAACCAACAATAGATAACCAACAATAGATAACCAACAATACATAACCAACAATACATAACCAACAATAGATAACCAACAATACATAACCAACAATAGATAACCACCAGCGGGTTGAGATAACCAACAGCGGGTTAACATAACCACCAGCGGGTTAAGCTAATGAACAGCGGGTTAACATAACCACCAGCGGGTTAAGCTAATGAACAGCGGGTTAACATAACCACCAGCGGGTTAACATAACCACCAGCGGGTTAACATAACCACCAGCGGGTTAAGCTAACCACCAGCAGCTAGCTTAGCCCCCCTGAGGCCGCTGGACACACCAGTCTGACCAGCGGACACTGGGAGGGAAAATACATCTACTGACCCCCTCCCTGTCTCCCTGTCTCCCTGTCTCCTGTCTCCCCCTCCCTGTCTCCCTGTCTCCCCCTCCTTGTCTCCCTGTCTCCTGTCTCCCCCTCCCTGTCTCCCTGTCTCCCCTCCCTGTCTCCCTGTCTCCCTGTCTCCTGTCTCCCCCTCCCTGTCTCCCTGTCTCCCCCTCCCTGTCTCCCTGTCTCCTGTCTCCCCCTCCCTGTCTCCCTGTCTCCCCCTCCCTGTCTCCCTGTCTCCTGTCTCCCTGTCTCTGTCTCCCCCTCCCTGTCTCCCTGTCTCCTGTCTTCCCCTCCCTGTCTCCCTGTCTCTGTCTCCCCCTCCCTGTCTCCCTGACTCACCCTCCCTGTCTCCCCCTCCCTGTCTCCCTGACTCACCCTCCCGTCTCCATGTCTCGCTGACTTTCTGTCTCCCCCTCCCTGTCTCCCCCTCCCTGTCTTCCCCTCCCTGTCTCCCCCTCCCTGTCTCCCCTCCCTGTCTCCCTGTCTCCCCCTCCCTGTCTCCCTGTCTCCCCCTCCCTGTCTCCCTGTCTCTGTCTCCCCTCCCTGTCTCCCTGTCTCTGTCTCCCCTCCCTGTCTCCCTGTCTCCCCCTCCCTGTCTCTGTCTCCCTGTCTCCCTGTCTCCCCCTCCCTGTCTCCCTGTCTCTGTCTCCCCTCCCTGTCTCCCTGTCTCCCCCTCCCTGTCTCCCTGTCTCCCTGTCTCCCCCTCCCTGTCTCCCTGTCTCCCCCTCCCTGTCTCCCTGTCTCCCTGTCTCTCTGTCTCCCCTCCCTGTCTCCCCCTCCCTGTCTCCCCCTCCCTGTCTCCCTGTCTCTGTCTCCCCTCCCTGTCTCCCTGTCTCCCCCTCCCCCTCCCTGTCTCTGTCTCCCCTCCCTGTCTCCCCCTCCCTGTCTCCCTGTCTCCGTCTCCCCCTCCCTGTCTCTGTCTCCCCCTCCCTGTCTCCCTGTCTCCCTGTCTCCCCCTCCCCCTCCCTGTCTCTGTCTCCCCTCCCTGTCTCCCTGTCTCCCTGTCTCTGTCTCCCCCTCCTCCTCCCTGTCTCTGTCTCCCCTCCCTGTCTCCCTGTCTCCCCCTCCCTGTCTCCCCTCCCTGTCTCCCTGTCTCCCCTCCCTGTCTCCCCCTCCCTGTCTCCCTGTCTCTGTCTCCCCCTCCCTGTCTCCCTGTCTCCCCCTCCCCCTCTCTGTCTCCCCTCCCTGTCTCCCTGTCTCCCCCTCCCCCTCCCTGTCTCTGTCTCCCTGTCTCTGTCTCCCCCTTCCTGTCCCCCTGTCTCCCCCTCCCTGTCTCCCCTCCCTGTCTCCCTGTCCCCCTGTCTCCCCCTCCCACCCTGCAGCTGAAAGCGTTCCTGAAGGAATGCAAAGTGGCCAATTACTGCAAGCCGGTGCGCCAGCTGCTGGAGAAGGTTCAGGAGAACAGCGGCCACATCACAGCCCTGAGACAGAAGGCCGCCTTCGGAGTGGCCGACACCGCCGCCGTGGTCAGTGCGCGCGTGTGTGTGTGTTTATACAGAGAGTGTGTGTTTATGGAAGGCGTGCTGGAGCGTGGGGAAAAGCCCTTCCGCCGCGGGGCTCCGGTCTGGGCGGCCGCCGCCCGGCAGCCTAGGCTCACCTTGGCTCACCTCCTGGGCCGCTTCCTGTCCCGTCTCCGGCCAGCCGGCGGCGGCTCCCCCATTTCCTCCTGGAAACAGAGGGACACAGTGGAGCGTTGTTGTTCCAGCAGAGCCGGGGAAACCGCTCGCTACGTCCCACGTTTCCCCCCTTTTTCCACCTGCACACGCCCGCCCTACTTCCTGTCCTTGAATCAGGAGGATTTCATTAGGTTATAGTTGAGGTTTTTATACGTTTAGAATGGCGCTAGTGGAATTACACTGGTGTCCTCTGAACTCAGACTGTCCCAGTGAGACACTGGACAGTAAACCTATGTGTCTGGTCGCTAATTCACCTGTAACACAACCTGTCCTTTCTTCAAGGCCCAAAGCCCATGTCTGCCGTTTGTCTTTAGTCGTTTAAAGCCACTAAATGCCACCGCATTGGCACCAAGACGCTATTTCCGTATTCAACAAAGTAATGCTCTTTATCCAACGCCAGACGTTCTCCACATTACACTAAACACCTGTGAAAAGTTACAATTTCCCAAGGAAGGGACGATGTGGATACTTCTCCCAGCGATAGAACGCTTCATGGCAAGCAACTTTGTATGATAACGCGTTTACTCCCAGCTTTATTTTTGGGTTATTCATTTTGCTCCGTTCAAATCACTTTTGTGATTGCATGCTTTTACTCCTCGTTATAAATCTAAATCTGGTGGTGCACCTTCACTCTCTCATGGTTTCACCTTCACTCTCTCATGGTTTCACCTTCACTCTCTCATGGTTTCACCTTCACTCTCTCATGGTTTCACCTTCACTCTCATGGTTTCACCTTCACTCTCTCATGGTTTCACCTTCACTCTCTCATGGTTTCACCTTCACTCTCTCATGGTTTCACCTTCACTCTCATGGTTTCACCTTCACTCTCTCATGGTTTCACCTTCACTCTCTCATGGTTTCACCTTCACTCTCTCATGGTTTCACCTTCACTCTCTCATGGTTTCACCTTCACTCTCTCATGGTTTCACCTTCACTCTCTCATGGTTTCACCTTCACTCTCTCATGGTTTCGCTGCCAACAGAGCGCCTCCTCATGATATAATATTTGATAACATGTAGGGACGAAATGAAAGAGCAGGCTCTTTATGTAATTCAGCTGATAAGTGTGTGTGTGTCTTTGAGCGTGAATGTGCGTGTGTGTGTGTCTGCGTGTGAGCATGTGTGAGTGAGTGTGTGTCAGAGAGCGTGTGTGTCTGTGAGCGTGAGTGTGTGTGTGTCAGAGAGCATGTGCGTGTTTGTGTGTGCGTGTTTGTGTGCGTGTTTGTGTGTGTCTGGGCAAGGTACAAAAGACAGACAGCACGGCGGCGCCGCGGCAGCGCCAGCTCCTGTTGCCACGGCGCCGGGCCCAGCGGAGGCTGTCGCCAGCCCCCCCCCTCCCGGCCCGCCGGCGTCGTGGCAAAAGGTGACGGTGTCACCGAGGGGGAGGGGGGCCGGGGGGGGGGGGGGGGGGGGGGGCGGGGGGTGACACTGTCGCTGAGGAAAGGCCACGGCTCCCCTGCGGGCGCGGCGCCCTGCTGTAGCGTCTCATTAGTGACGCCCCGTCTCCCCCCCGCTCTCCCCCCCCGCTCTCCCCCCCGCGCTCTCCCCCCCGCTCTCCCCCCGCTCTCTCCCCCCCGCTCTCTCCCTCGTTCTCTCCGTCATGCTTTCTCTTTCTGTCTGTTTGTCTCCCTCTTTGCCTCTCGCTCTCTGTCTCCTCTCTCTGTCTCCTCTCTCTGTCTCCTCTCTCTGTCTCCTCGCTCTGTCTCCTCTCTCTGTCTCCTCGCTCTGTCTCCTCGCTCTGTCTCCTCGCTCTGTCTCCTCTCTCTGTCTCCTCGCTCTGTCTCCTCTCTGTCTCCTCGCTCTGTCTCCTCGCTCTGTCTCCTCTCTGTCTCCTCGCTCTGTCTCCTCGCTCTGTCTCCTCGCTCTGTCTCCTCGCTCTGTCTCCTCTCTCTCTCTGTCTGTCTCCTCTCTCTCTTTGTCTCTCTGTCTGTCTGTTTCTCTCTCTCTCGTTGTCATCCTCTCTCGTCATCTTCGCCTGTTGTTGTTGTTGCTTTTCCTGCTACGGTTCTTGATTTGTTTTCCTCTGTGAAACTCATTTCTGACGTTTTTGTGTCTCTGGGAGAGGCGACTCCAGCCAGAGAGAGAGAGTCTTGGTGCAGAGATTTCTTCTGATTCCCCCCCCCTCCTCCTTCCCGTCTCCCCCCCCCCCCCCCCCCCCCCCCCCCCTCGCCGGCGCCCTAATAGCAGCGCGTCAGATTGTGGTAAATGCGTTAGGGCGGGCGGAGGAAGCTGCGGTCTATACCCTCTATTGGATTTGCCGGTCAGATAATGTGATTGGGCCTAATCAATATCGTCCACAAAGACCTTTCGGGGAAGTCTGGGCCAGATCCGCTGGTCTCTCCTTTCAGAGCCGTCTCCCCCGTCTCTCCCCCGTCTCCTCCCCTCTCTGATCTCCCGCTCATGCGTTGACGCGTCTTAATAACGCCCGTGATCATTGTTTTGTTTCCTCCGTCGCCCTCGCCGCGTACGGCCGACCGTACCGGGGTCCAGTCAGCGGGCGTCTCGCGGCCCCCCCTCAGTCCTACCGGCCGGTCCGTGTGTCCGACGCGCCGCCCGTAGACGGACGCCACCGGCGCCCGACGTAAACCAATCCACGCATCAGCTGAGCTAAAGCGTTTAAACTCCCTGACAGCCGGCGCTCTGCCTCCATGGAGACATCGTTAGAACGCGCTCCATAACGGGCTTCATTTGTATCGGCCGTGTCCCGGTGCAGACTCTGATTGGTGAGAGGCTTGGCGGGGGCGCGGGTAAGCCCCCCCCAGGCCGGGCAGAGGGGTAACGGGTGTTGTGATGCTGTCCTCAGGCCCAGTGGGAGAAGAAGCAGAGGGAGGATGGGACTCCTCTCACCAAGTACTACAGCCAATGGGCCAAGCTGAGGGAGAGGGAGATCCAGCTGGAGATCTCCGGCAAAGAAAGGGTAACTATCTCCCCACAGCACCCCCCCCCCCTGCTAGACCCCCCAGTGTGGTCCTCAGTGTTGTCTCGGCCTCACACCCAGACCACCACGCGAAGACCAGTCTGGTTGTCATTTTTCGTTACTTCATCATGGAGCTCTTCAAGTACAAGACGATAACTAAAGGCCATGGTGAAGGCATTATAACTTAAGGATTTGGCCGGCGGTTGTGTCCAGATGTCATCAGCTGGGTTTTGTTTAATTCCTTCCCCCCCCTCCTCTGTCGAGCTACAGGCGCCTTCTGTGATTGGGTGGTGGGTGATCAATAGACGTCTATTATATTCCAAACTAGTTCTTAGCAGCTCCCATAGCTCATGCTAACCGCTCTGGCCTCTGCCGTGTTGACCCTCCTCTCAGGAGACTGATGCACGCCGTATGAAAGGTGTAAGATGGTGGCTGCGTCAGAGGCAGGGCGATGATCTGGATTCTGAGTGCATGGCCGCTGTGCGGTCGAGTGTTTTACTGGAACGCAGAATGCAAAGGTGGACCTCCGGCACCACATGCTACGCTAGGCAATGCTAGCACATTTGTTTAATTTCAGGGACATTTAACTTCTTAACAGGTTAAAAATCGACTTATGTTTTCAAATCGACCCAGTGAATCACACAGGGTTGGTGTAGAATAATAACCTTGATTTGCTCTTTAGTCATTAAGACACTAAGTGTCATTCAGGAGCTGGGGGGGTCGGACATCTCTGTAGGATCTATTGCTGTTGGGGATCGAACCCAGAACCTTTAAGTTGCTTGGAGTCCTCACACTAGCCAGGACATTATCCCGCACCTTCAATCAGCATCTCTTCAGTATTATTAGTGAAGTCCTTTTGGCTGGCAGTGATGTCTCCTGGACGTTTGTATCCTGATGGTTGTGTGTCTGTGTTCAGATGGTTGTGTGTTTGTATCCTGATGGTTGTGTGTCCTGTTGGTTGTGTGTCCTGACGGTTGTGTGTCCTGATGGTTGTGTGTCCTGATGGTTGTGTGTCCTGTTGGTTGTGTGTCCTGATGGTTGTGTGTCTGTTTAGATGGAGGACCTGGACCTTCCTGAGCTGAAGCGCAGGAAGCTCTCTGAGAAGAAGGTGGAAGACAAGAGGGCCTTCAAGGACCTGTTCGACTCGGACGACTCGGACGAAGACGAGGAGATGCTGAAGATCAAGAGTGAGTCCCGGGCTCCCGGCCGCCGCCCTGACACGCTGCCCTGTTCTGGTTCTGCCCACTAGGGGGTCGTGTTCTGGTTCTCACAACACGGGGGAGACCTCCCAGCTGCCCCAAAGGCCCCCCTCACCCCGCCCCTCGCCGGACCTCTAAGCACACCGGGCCGTGCAACCGGCCAATCAGACGACTCCGTCGCTCGCCCGCCCGCTCGTGTTGCCGGGGAGAGCGAGTGGCGGCTCCGGGGCCTCCCGGGGTCGTCCAGGGGTCAGCGCCGCGTCCCACGTTTCCCGCCTCGCACTCGGATGCGCCGCAGGCAGGAAGCCCCCCCCCCCCCCGCGCCCCCGGCGGCAGGTCACAGAGGGAGGAGGGAGGGAGGGGGGGAGGGAGGGAGGGAGGAGGGAGGGAGGGAGGAAGGGCGTCCTTCTTTAGTTTTGCATCTGGACTTCATTGCAGGCGCCCCCCCCCCCCCCCCCCCCCAGAACCGCCCCCGAAAGCAACGACAGACAGCTGCCACAGCCCCCCCATCTCTCTCTCCTCTGCTGTCCTCTAGCGCACACTCTCCTGGCTCCACTCTGGGTGTGTGTGTGTGTGTGTGTGTGCTCACTCCACTCTCTGTGTCCCTCTCTCTCTCTCTCTCTCTCTCGCCCTCTCTCTCTCTCTCTCGCTCTCTCTCTCTCTCTCTCGCCCGCCCCCCCTGTTTGACAGGAAGTGGAGGCTTGGGTCCCGGTGGGGGTTCCTAATTCAAACCAGCCCAGTGGAACAGCCAGAGGTGCTGCTCCCACTCCTCTCTCTCGCTCTCTCTCTCGCTCTCTCGCTCTCTCCCTCGCTCTCTCTCTCTCTCTCTCTCTCTCTCCCTCGCTCTCTCTCTCTCTCTCTCTCTTTCTCTCTCTCTTTCTCTCTCTCTCTCTGTCTCTCTCTCTCTCCCTCCCTCTCCCTCTCTCTCTCTCTCTCCCTGTTCCTCTCTCTCTCTCTGCCCTCTCTCTCTCTCTCTCTCTCCCTGTCCCTCTCTCTCTCTCTGCCCTCTCTCTCTCTCTCTCTCTCTCTGATCTTCCCTCCCACATCCCGACCCTTTCTCAAGCTAGGACTTCCAGATAGCTGCCCCCGCACATTGCCCCTAGACACACACACACACACACACACACACACACACACACACACACACACACACAGAGAAACATACACACAGGCACACACATGTATGTCGATATTATATCACACAAATGCACAAACAGCCACACACACGGACACACAACCTGTCGTGAGGAGCCAGTGGGGGGGGGGCTGATCCACATTGACGGTTGTTTGTGCGTCACCACCGGGAACACGTCCTCGGGGTCGTCCCGGGGCGCCCTGCCCCCCATCCCGCAGCACAGAACAACAGCGCTGCAGTGTGTACGTGTGTTTGTGTACATGGGTGTTTGTGTACGTGTGTGTGTGTGTGCGTGTGTTTGTGTACATGGGTGTTTGTGTTCGTGTGTGTGTGCGTGTGTTTGTGTACATGGGTGTTTGTGTTTGTGTGTCTGTGCGTGTGTCTGTATACATGGGTGTTTGTGTGCGTGTGCGTGTGTCTGTGTACATGGGTGCGTGTCTGTGTGTGTACACTGTGTGTGAACTGGTGTGTGTGTGGTCGGGAAAAGTAAACTTCAGCCTAATCCCCTACCAGGCCGTTCTCCTATCACACCCAGACTTCAAAGCAGACGGCAGCGCACTGTCCCCTCGGCAAGACGGCGCGCACACACACACGGACAGACACGCACACACAGGCAGACACACACGAGCACACAGACACAAACACACGCGGACAGACACACACACGCACATCCTGTTCTGCTGCCCGCGGGCGGAGTCGGCAGCTATCTCCGTTTCTATTTTTAGGCCGTGGGGATGTGGAGCCCCGTAGTGGACTGTCATGGCCGCCGCGTCTCTAATCGTTCTCCGCCGGCAGCGAGGCCGTGCTGGCAGCCTGCCCTGATTGGTCGGCCCACATACAGGTGTCCCTGAGTCCTGTCCTCCCCCTGCTGCATTCTGGGAGCATTAATATCAGTATAATGTATATTATCTATACTGTCACTGATGAGGTTAGGTTCTCCTCTTGTTGAGACTTCCTGTTGGTTCCTGATGTCTTGAAGCTCACAGGAAGTTCTGTCAGAGACCATGTGACCTGAGGACCTAGGGACCAAGGGGTTAGGGACCTAGGGGTTAGGGACCAAGGGATCAAGGGGTTAGGGATCAAGGGGTTAGGGACCTAGGGGTTAGGGACCAAGGGATCAAGGGGTTAGGGATCAAGGGGTTAGGGACCTAGGGGTTAGGGATCAAGGGGTTAGGGACCTAGGGGTTAGGGAGTCACTTTATGTCCCCCGAGGGCATTTTGCTTCCAGGGACTGCAGCTCAAACCCAATAATTAGCCTAATTAAATAGTAATAATGTGGTTGATTAGGATGCAGTGTGAACACAGTTTCATGTGCTCTGCGTGTTGGTTTGGTGACTTCAGCCCAACGTGTTGAGTGCCTCCTTGATTGTTAAAATGTTATGCTGCTTAATCTCCTCACTCTTAATTGTTCCTGTGAACTTTCGAGCAATCCGCCGTTTAATAAGAATTTGCTGTTCCCGCTGCTGAAATAAAAAGCCCATTATTTGCTGGGGAGGATAATAGCAAATAAAAGGGAATGTTAAATAGGCAACAAGGAATGTGACGCAAGTGTGTCTACAGACCGGAACGCACGGAAACCCGTTGGTGGGGGTTGCCACGGCGACAGAGAGAGCGTTTCCAACGGCTGCTGCGGCGTTCTGCTCGGCCTACATCAGGAGGGGGGGGGGGGCATAAGAGCGGGAACGCTCAGAGTCCGCCCGACCTCCGTCATGCGTTGTTTGTCCGACTGCAGAGAGCGTGGTGATTGGCCGGCAGCGGGCGAGCCGTTGTGTTCATCGATCGGAGGACGAGCTCTGGTCCGCCGGCCGGAGGTCGACCCTGCACGGGTTACGGAGATACGATGTTTACGTTTGTCTCCCTCACTCCCGCAGACAAGAAACGCTACGGCAGCGACGACGACGACGACGACCTGGATCTGTCGGACATGAGCGACGAAGGCCTGGATGGCGAGGACTCGGGTACGTCGTGGAACCCCCCGCACAGAACAGGAAGTTCTGCGGTTGTTGTCGTTGTTGTCCTTAAATATTCCAGCATTCTTAAACCCGGGCCGTTTGTGTTTCCAGATGGCAGCGGTGGTGAGGATGACGAGGAGGAGGAAGAGCAGGGAGCTAAAGCCTCCAAGGCTCCTGCACAGCTGGCCACCTCCACGCTGGAGGAGCTGGCAGGAGGAGCGGCCGATCTGGTGGAGGACCTGGAGCTATCTGGAGACGAGGACGACTGAGGCGCTGGAGAGGCCCCAGAGCCCCCCCCCCAGGGCCCTCCCCCCCCCAGGAGCTTTTATTGAGGAACAGTTGTTTCTGTTTGACTTTTTCTATTTTGTACAGAGCCATTTTGTCCAGCGTGATGTTAGTCAAACCGCCGGAGCTGTGAGATGACAACAGTGTGTAACGTTTGAACCATAAAGCCTTTGTTGAACGCCGTCTCCTCGTGTCCTGTCTGTCTCCTCGTGTCCTGTCTGTCTCCACATGTCCTGTCTGTCTCCACGTGTCCTGTCTGTCTCCACGTGTCCTGTCTGTCTCCACGTGTCCTGTCTGTCTCCACGTGTCCTGTCTGTCTCCTGGTTCGCTGCGGAAGCGTCCAGATGGCCATGGACAATTCGCACAGGAAAACAGCGACCAAATAAAGCGTCCGTACTTTGTCGGCGCCTGCAGGCTTTGTGGGAGCGGCAGCAGCCATTTTAGATGTGGGGGGTGTTCTGGGGGGGGGGAGAGGCTACGATCTCTCACTGCCAGGGCTCAGCCAAGCCAGACTGGGCCGGGCTGTCCAGGCGCAGGGAACACACACACACACACACACACACACACACACACACACACACGGGGGGGTGGTGGGCCCTCCGGCGGGGGCGTCTGAAGCGCTGCCAGGCCCCTCAGCCCAGGTGGCAGCGGGGAGACACAGACTGCTCTGTTTCCCTGCCAAGTCCCCCCCCCCCCCCCACACCCACCCACCTTAACCACTCCACTTGCTGTGTGTGTGTGTGTGTGTGTGTGTGTGTATTCATAGTCTCGCACAGTCGCACACCTTCTCTGGTTTACTCCGCCCGACCGCCATTCGCTCCACTTCATTGAATTCTGATTAGCTTTCGACAGCGTTAGCGGTTGGAAGTAATTTAATTTCCTTCTTTATGCTAATTTTATACACGGACGGCTGTAGGGGATATTGACACGCCCGTTCCCCCCGGACTCTGGGCGGAGTCTCTCCTTAATAACTAAGATGGCCCGCCGGGTCTTTAAGTCGGTCCCAGAGCCCACCACGTCCCTCAACCGGCCCCCCGACCGGCCCCCGACCGGCCCCCGACCGGCCCCCGACCGGCCCCCGACCGGCCCCCGACCGGCCCCCAACCGGCCCCCACCACGGCCCCCGCGCTGGAGACAAGGGGAGTCCAAGGCGGTGGGCTACGCTTCATGTATATAGTTTACAAATGTGTGTGTGTGTTTGTGAGCGTGCGTGTGTGCGTGCGTGCGTGAGAGTGTGTGTGAGAGAGTGTGTGTGCGTGCGTGTGTGCGTGCGTGCGTGAGAGTGCGTGCGTGCGTGCGTGAGTGTGTGTGTGTGTGTGTGTGTGCGTGCGTGAGAGTGTGTGTGTGTGCGTGTGAGTGGAGAGTGTCTGGGTGTTCCTGGCCCGCGGCTGAACCTCACACCTTCCTCGACAGGTGATGACCTGAACCACGTCCCTAGTGCACACACACACATGCACGCACACACACACTGATGCAATGGGGAACTTCAAACGCCCACACATGCACTTTTCTGGGAGAAGGAAGTAGAAACACCTGGGGGAGATCACACACACACCGGAGAACACACACACACACACCGGAGAGCGCACACAGAGCGGAGAACACACACACACACCGGAGAACACACACGCACACACTGGAGAACACACACACACACCGGAGAACACACACGCACACACTGGAGAACACACACACACCGGAGAACACACACACACACACCGGAGAACACACGCACACACCGGAGAACACACACACACCGGAGAACACATACGCAGTAGAAAACAGACGCAGGCAGCGGCCTCTTATTGGATTTATTTCACCAAGTGGTGAATATAAAAATAGGATGAAAACAATGCAGGGAAATCTAGAGACCATTGGATTTTTTAACTTAATTGCGTTCATTGTTTGTAATAAAAATGAAATCCATAA
>NW_027641126.1:10000-16107 GCF_949987615.1 Pollachius pollachius
GCATGGCTTAAACTTTGAGACAAGCATATGCTACTGGCAGGATCAACCAGGATGGCCGTGGACACCTTGTTTAAGGGCGTCGGACCGCACCTAACGACCGACAACCACGGCCCCGCTACTAGGCGGGGACTGTGCAGCTCTCGGTGCGTCGTGCGAGGCGGGCCGCACCGTGAGTGGCTGCTGCCCCTTTCACCCACAGGGGGTTCAGGGGCCCACCGCTACCACCACTCCGGTTTGGCACTCGACACTCAGGGTGGGCGTTGTGGTGGGATCCGCACAACGCCCGGGGTACCGGGCTTTGAGAAACAATCGTACAGGCGAACCGTGGCCGTAAGGAGAACATCCAAGGATGTAAAGTCGGACACCCGTATGAGGCCGACCTCTCCGTAACCACGGCCCGCCCTCGCAGGACACCTAGGACAGACGGGGCTACTCGGCTACTCGCTTCGTCTAGCACACCCACCAAAAGGCAGGAGCACTGGATTCGGGCACACGTTGTGAGGCACCCTTCGTGTGGAACGAAAGCCACACTGGGGCCCTCACTGAGGTGTGCCGCTTAGACCATTTCCGTCGGACGCTCGCCAACATGCCGGACCGCTTGGGTCCGTGGGCTGAAGGGACGGGGCACCAGCAGTCACCTATTGACTGTGCACCTACTGTCTCCGACCTATACTAGGATGGGGGTATGTCCTTCAAAACAGGCCCACAAAACGGTATCAGGCGAAGCCCATAAATCCACAGTGAGCGGACTGTGAAACTTCTTATTTTCGACACCCCTGGTATATATTACCATCCCTGGTAGTCTAAAACGAACCCATGGGAGTCTAAAATGAACCCATGGGATTCTAAACACAACCCATGGTAGTCTAAAACGGACCCATGGGAGTCTAGCAAAAAAAGAACTTAGAAAAATAACGCTTGGATTTTCATTCCTCCAGGCTCACACCGACACACTGCACCACCCAGTCCGAGTAGGGGACCCGTTTCGGACACAGACTCTGAGTGGTCCCTCTCCTCTGGAGCCTCAGGAAGACCTCCAGACAGGGGGCCACCAACTGCACCACTTTGGCCGAATGGGGGACCCGTTTCGGCCTCAGACTCTGAGTGGTCCCGCTCCTCTGGAGCCTCAGGAAGACCTCCAGACAGGGGGCCCACTAACTGCACCACTTAGGCCGAGTAGGGGACCCGTTTCGGCCTCAGACTCTGAGTGGTCCCGCTCCTCTGGAGCCTCAGGAAGACCTCCAGACAGGGGGCCCACTAACTGCACCACTCTGGCCGAGTAGGAGACCCGTTTCGGCCTCAGACTGTGAGTGGTCCCGCTCCTCTGGAGCCTCAGGAAGACCTCCAGACAGGGGGCCCACTAACTGCACCACTCAGGCCGAGTAGGGGAACCGTTCCGGCCTCAGACTCTGAGTGGACCCGCTCCTCTGGAGCCTCACCAAGACCCCCAGACAGGGGGCCACCAACTGCACCACTTAGGCCGAGTAGGGGACCCGTTTCGGCCTCAGACTCTGAGTGGACCCGCTCCTCTGGAGCCTCAGGAAGACCTCCAGACAGGGGGCCACCAACTACACCACTCAGTCCGAGTAGGGGACCCGTTTCGGCCTCAGACTCTGAGTGGACCCGCTCCACTGGAGCCTCAGGAAGACCTCCAGACAGGGGGCCCACTAACTGCACCACTTAGGCCGAGTAGGGGACCCGTTTCGGCCTCAGACTCTGAGTGGACCCGCTGCTCTGGAGCCTCACCAAGACCTCCAGACAGGGGGCCCACTAACTGCACCACTTAGGCCGAGTAGGGGACCCGTTTCGGCCTCAGACTCTGAGTGGACCCGCTCCTCTGGAGCCTCACCAAGACCCCCAGACAGGGGGCCACCAACTGCACCACTCAGTCCGAGTAGGGGACCCGTTTCGGCCTCAGACTCTGAGTGGACCCGCTCCTCTGGAGCCTCACCAAGACCCCCAGACAGGGGGCCACCAACTGCACCACTCAGTCCGAGTAGGGGACCCGTTTCGGCCTCAGACACTGAGTGGTCCCGGTCCTCTGGAGCCTCTGGAAGACCTCCAGACAGGGGGCCCACTAACTGCACCACTTAGGCCGAGTAGGGGACCCGTTTCGGACTCAGACTCTGAGTGGACCCGCTCCTCTGGAGCCTCACCAAGACCCCCAGACAGGGGGCCACCAACTGCACCACTCTGTCCGAGTAGGGGACCCGTTTCGGCCTCAGACTCTGAGTGGTCCCGCTCCTCTGGAGCCTCAGGAAGACCTCCAGACCTGGGGCCCACTAACTGCACCACTTAGGCCGAGTAGGGGACCCGTTTCGGCCTCAGACTCTGAGTGGACCCGCTCCTCTGGAGCCTCACCAAGACCCCCAGACAGGGGGCCACCAACTGCACCACTCTGTCCGAGTAGGGGACCCGTTTCGGCCTCAGACTCTGAGTGGACCCGCTCCTCTGGAGCCTCACCAAGACCCCCAGACAGGGGGCCACCAACTGAACCACTCAGTCCGAGTAGGGGACCCGTTTCGGCCTCAGGCTCTGAGTGGTCCCGCTCCTCTGGAGCCTCAGGAAGACCTCCAGACAGGGGGCCCACTAACTGCACCACTCAGGCCGAGTAGGGGAACCGTTCCGGCCTCAGACTCTGAGTGGACCCGCTCCTCTGGAGCCTCACCAAGACCCCCAGACAGGGGGCCACCAACTGCACCACTTAGGCCGAGTAGGGGACCCGTTTCGGCCTCAGACTCTGAGTGGACCCGCTCCTCTGGAGCCTCAAGAAGACCTCCAGACAGGGGGCCACCAACTGCACCACTCAGGCCGAGTAGGGGACCCGTTTCGGCCTCAGACACTGAGTGGTCCCGCTCCTCTGGAGCCTCAGGAAGACCTCCAGACAGGGGGCCCGCTTACTGCACCACTTAGGCCGAGTAGGGGACCCGTTTCGGCCTCAGACTCTGAGTGGACCCGCTCCTCTGGAGCCTCAGGAAGACCTCCAGACAGGGGGCCCACTAACTGCACCACATGGGCCGAGTAGGGGACCCGTTTCGGACTTAGACGCCAAGTGGTCCCGCACCCCTGGATGGTTCTAGAGACCCCCAGACCAGGGGCCACCAACTGCACCACTTGGGCCGAGTAGGGGACCCGTTTCGGCCTTAGACGCCACGTGGTCCCGCTCCTCTGGAGCCTCAGGAAGACCTCCAGACCGGGGGCCACCAACGGCACCACTCAGTCCGACCAGGGGACACCTTTCGGCCTTAGACGCCACGTGGTCCCGCTCCTCTGGAGCCTCAGGAAGACCTCCAGGGCCAGGGGCCACCTTTCCTATATGCCAAACAACCACTGTCCTGCAAAACAGGCCCACAAAACGGTATCAGGCGAAGCCCATAAATCCACAGTGAGCGGACTGTGAAACTTCTTATTTTCGACACCCCTGGTATATATTACCATCCCTGGTAGTCTAAAACGAACCCATGGGAGTCTAAAATGAACCCATGGGATTCTAAACACAACCCATGGTAGTCTAAAACGAACCCATGGGAGTCTAGCAAAAAAAGAACTTAGAAAAATAACGCTTGGATTTTCATTCCTCCAGGCTCACACCGACTCACTGCACAACTCAGTCCGAGTAGGGGACCCATTTCGGACTCAGACTCTGAGTGGACCCGCTGCTCTGGAGCCTCAGGAAGACCTCCAGACAGGGGGCCACCAACTGCACCACTTAGGCCGAATAGGGGACCCGTTTCGGACTCAGACTCTGCGTGGTCCCGCTCCTCTGGAGCTGCAGGAAGACCTCCAGACAGGGGGCCACCGACTGCCCCACTTAGGCCGAATAGGGGACCCGTTTCGGCCTCAGACTCTGCGTGGTCCCGCTCCTCTGGAGCCTCAGGAAGACCTCCAGACCTGGGGCCCACCAACTGCCCCACTTAGGCCGAGAAGGGGACCCGTTTCGGACTCAGACTCGGAGTGGTCCCGCTCCTCTGGAGCATCAGGAAGACCTCCAGACAGGGGGCCACCAACTGCCCCACTTAGGCCGAGTAGGGGACCCGTTTCGGCCTCAGACTCTGCGTGGTCCCGCTCCTCTGGAGCATCAGGAAGACCTCCAGACAGGGGGCCACCAACTGCCCCACTTAGGCCGAGTAAGGGACCCGTTTCGGCCTCAGACTCTGCGTGGTCCCGCTCCTCTGGAGCCGCAGGAAGACCTCCAGACCTGGGGCCACCAACTGCCCCACTTAGGCCGAGAAGGGGACCCGTTTCGGCCTCAGACTCTGAGTGGACCCGCTGCTCTGGAGCCTCAGGAAGACCTCCAGACAGGGGGCCACTAACTGCCCCACTTAGGCCGAGAAGGGGACCCGTTTCGGCCTCAGACTCTGAGTGGTCCCGCTCCTCTGGAGCCTCAGGAAGACCCCCAGACAGGGGGCCACCAACTGCACCACTTAGGCCGACTAGGGGACCCGTTTCGGCCTCAGACTCTGCGTGGTCCCGCTCCTCTGGAGCCGCAGGAAGACCTCCAGACCTGGGGCCACCAACTGCCCCACTTAGGCCGAGAAGGGGACCCGTTTCGGCCTCAGACTCTGAGTGGACCCGCTGCTCTGGAGCCTCAGGAAGACCTCCAGACAGGGGGCCACTAACTGCCCCACTTTGGCCGAGAAGGGGACCCGTTTCGGCCTCAGACTCTGAGTGGTCCCGCTCCTCCGGAGCCTCAGGAAGACCCCCAGACAGGGGGCCGACAACTGCACCACTTAGGCCGAATGGGGGACCCGTTTCGGACTTAGACGGCAAGTGGTCCCGCTCCTCTGGAGCCTCAGGAAGACCTCCAGACCGTGGACCACCAACTGCACCACTCGGGCCGAGTAGGGGACCCGTTTCGGCCTTAGACGCCACGTGGTCCCGCTCCTCTGGAGCCTCAGGAAGACCTCCAGACCGTGGACCACCAACTGCACCACTCGGGCCGAGTAGGGGACCCGTGTCGGCCTTAGACGCCACGTGGTCCCGCTCCTCTGGAGCCTCAGGAAGACCTCCAGACCGTGGACCACCAACTGCACCACTCAGTCCGACCAGGGGACCCGTTTCGGCCTTAGACGCCACGTGGTCCCGCTCCTCTGGAGCCTCAGGAAGACCTCCAGACCGGGGGCCACCAACGGCACCACTCAGTCCGACCAGGGGACCCGTTTCGGCCTTAGACGCCACGTGGTCCCGCTCCTCTGGAGCCTCAGGAGGACCTCCAGACCGGGGGCCACCAACGGCCCCACTCAGTCCGACCAGGGGACCCGTTTCGGCCTTAGACGCCACGTGGTCCCGCTCCTCTGGAGCCTCAGGAAGACCTCCAGACCGGGGGCCACCAACGGCCCCACTCAGTCCGACCAGGGGACCCGAATCGGCCTTAGACGCCACGTGGTCCCGCTCCTCTGGAGCCTCAGGAAGACCTCCAGACCGGGGGTCACCAACGGCACCACTCAGTCCGACCAGGGGACCCGAATCGGCCTTAGACGCCACGGGGTCCCGCTCCTCTGGAGCCTCAGGAAGACTTCCAGACCAGGGGCCACCTTTCTTATATGTCAAACGACCACTGTCCTGCAAAACAGGCCCACAAAACGGTACCAGGCGAAGCCCATAAATCCACAGTGAGCGGACTGTGAAATTTCTTATTTTCGAGACCCCTGCTAACCCTATATTACCATCCCTGGTAGTCTAAAACGACCCCATGGGAGTCTAGCAGAAAAATGACTTAGAAAAAAAACGCTTGGTTTTTCAAACGAAGCCAAGGAATCCACAGTGAGCGGACTGTGAAATTTCTTGTTTAACAATTTATAATAATAATAATAGTTAATAATAATAAGAATAATAATAATAATAAGAATAATAATAATAAGAAGAATAATAATAAGAATAATAATAATAATAAGAATAATAATAAGAATAAGAATAAGAAGAATAACAATAAGAGTAACAATACAAAGAAGAATAACAATAAGAATAAGAGGAATAACAATAAGAAATCAGGTCTCAGCACCAATCCCACATGCTCTCTGTCCCTCCCTTGCCATGGGAGCCACACACACACACACACACACACACACACACACACACACACACACACACACACACACATATGACCT
>NW_027641125.1:0-2500 GCF_949987615.1 Pollachius pollachius
GGACCCGTTTCGGCCTCAGACTCTGAGTGGACCCGCTCCTCTGGAGCCTCAGGAAGACCTCCAGACAGGGGGCCCACTAACTGCACCACATGGGCCGAGTAGGGGACCCGTTTCGGACTTAGACGCCAAGTGGTCCCGCACCCCTGGATGGTTCTAGAGACCCCCAGACCAGGGGCCACCAACTGCACCACTTGGGCCGAGTAGGGGACCCGTTTCGGCCTTAGACGCCACGTGGTCCCGCTCCTCTGGAGCCTCAGGAAGACCTCCAGACCGGGGGCCACCAACGGCACCACTCAGTCCGACCAGGGGACACCTTTCGGCCTTAGACGCCACGTGGTCCCGCTCCTCTGGAGCCTCAGGAAGACCTCCAGGGCCAGGGGCCACCTTTCCTATATGCCAAACAACCACTGTCCTGCAAAACAGGCCCACAAAACGGTATCAGGCGAAGCCCATAAATCCACAGTGAGCGGACTGTGAAACTTCTTATTTTCGACACCCCTGGTATATATTACCATCCCTGGTAGTCTAAAACGAACCCATGGGAGTCTAAAATGAACCCATGGGATTCTAAACACAACCCATGGTAGTCTAAAACGAACCCATGGGAGTCTAGCAAAAAAAGAACTTAGAAAAATAACGCTTGGATTTTCATTCCTCCAGGCTCACACCGACTCACTGCACAACTCAGTCCGAGTAGGGGACCCATATCGGACTCAGACTCTGAGTGGACCCGCTGCTCTGGAGCCTCAGGAAGACCTCCAGACAGGGGGCCACCAACTGCACCACTTAGGCCGAATAGGGGACCCGTTTCGGACTCAGACTCTGCGTGGTCCCGCTCCTCTGGAGCTGCAGGAAGACCCCCAGACAGGGGGCCACCGACTGCCCCACTTAGGCCGAATAGGGGACCCGTTTCGGCCTCAGACTCTGCGTGGTCCCGCTCCTCTGGAGCCTCAGGAAGACCTCCAGACCTGGGGCCCACCAACTGCCCCACTTAGGCCGAGAAGGGGACCCGTTTCGGCCAAAGACTCTGAGTGGACCCGCTGCTCTGGAGCCTCAGGAAGACCTCCAGACAGGGGGCCACCAACTGCACCACTTAGGCCGAATAGGGGACCCGTTTCGGACTCAGACTCGGAGTGGTCCCGCTCCTCTGGAGCATCAGGAAGACCTCCAGACAGGGGGCCACCAACTGCCCCACTTAGGCCGAGTAGGGGACCCGTTTCGGCCTCAGACTCTGCGTGGTCCCGCTCCTCTGGAGCATCAGGAAGACCTCCAGACAGGGGGCCACCCACTGCCCCACTTAGGCCGAGTAAGGGACCCGTTTCGGCCTCAGACTCTGCGTGGTCCCGCTCCTCTGGAGCCGCAGGAAGACCTCCAGACCTGGGGCCACCAACTGCCCCACTTAGGCCGAGAAGGGGACCCGTTTCGGCCTCAGACTCTGAGTGGACCCGCTGCTCTGGAGCCTCAGGAAGACCTCCAGACAGGGGGCAACTAACTGCCCCACTTAGGCCGAGAAGGGGACCCGTTTCGGCCTCAGACTCTGAGTGGTCCCGCTCCTCTGGAGCCTCAGGAAGAGACCCCCAGACAGGGGGCCACCAACTGCACCACTTAGGCCGAGTAGGGGACCCGTTTCGGCCTCAGACTCTGCGTGGTCCCGCTCCTCTGGAGCCGCAGGAAGACCTCCAGACCTGGGGCCACCAACTGCCCCACTTAGGCCGAGAAGGGGACCCGTTTCGGCCTCAGACTCTGAGTGGACCCGCTGCTCTGGAGCCTCAGGAAGACCTCCAGACAGGGGGCCACTAACTGCCCCACTTTGGCCGAGAAGGGGACCCGTTTCGGCCTCAGACTCTGAGTGGTCCCGCTCCTCTGGAGCCTCAGGAAGACCCCCAGACAGGGGGCCGACAACTGCACCACTTAGGCCGAATGGGGGACCCGTTTCGGACTTAGACGGCAAGTGGTCCCGCTCCTCTGGAGCCTCAGGAAGACCTCCAGACCGTGGACCACCAACTGCACCACTCGGGCCGAGTAGGGGACCCGTTTCGGCCTTAGACGCCACGTGGTCCCGCTCCTCTGGAGCCTCAGGAAGACCTCCAGACCGTGGACCACCAACTGCACCACTCGGGCCGAGTAGGGGACCCGTTTCGGCCTTAGACGCCACGTGGTCCCGCTCCTCTGGAGCCTCAGGAAGACCTCCAGACCGTGGACCACCAACTGCACCACTCGGGCCGAGTAGGGGACCCGTGTCGGCCTTAGACGCCACGTGGTCCCGCTCCTCTGGAGCCTCAGGAAGACCTCCAGACCGTGGACCACCAACTGCACCACTCAGTCCGACCAGGGGACCCGTTTCGGCCTTAGACGCCACGTGGTCCTGCTCCCTCTGGAGCCTCAGGAAGACCTCCAGACCGGGGGTCACCAACGGCACCACTCAGTCCGACCAGGGGACCCGTTTCGGCCTTAGACGCCACGTGGTCCTGCTCCTCTGGAGCCTCAGGAAGACCTCCAG
>NW_027641125.1:15000-20000 GCF_949987615.1 Pollachius pollachius
TGTGGAACGAAAGCCACACTGGGGCCCTCACTGAGGTGTGCCGCTTAGACCATTTCCGTCGGACGCTCGCCAACATGCCGGACCGCTTGGGTCCGTGGGCTGAAGGGACGGGGCACCAGCAGTCACCTATTGACTGTGCACCTACTGTCTCCGACCTATACTAGGATGGGGGTATGTCCTTCAAAACAGGCCCACAAAACGGTATCAGGCGAAGCCCATAAATCCACAGTGAGCGGACTGTGAAACTTCTTATTTTCGACACCCCTGGTATATATTACCATCCCTGGTAGTCTAAAACGAACCCATGGGAGTCTAAAATGAACCCATGGGATTCTAAACACAACCCATGGTAGTCTAAAACGAACCCATGGGAGTCTAGCAAAAAAAGAACTTAGAAAAATAACGCTTGGATTTTCATTCCTCCAGGCTCACACCGACTCACTGCACCACCCAGTCCGAGTAGGGGACCCGTTTCGGACTCAGACTCTGAGTGGTCCCTCTACTCTGGAGCCTCAGGAAGACCTCCAGACAGGGGGCCACCAACTGCACCACTTTGGCCGAATGGGGGACCCGTTTCGGCCTCAGACTCTGAGTGGTCCCGCTCCTCTGGAGCCTCAGGAAGACCTCCAGACAGGGGGCCCACTAACTGCACCACTTAGGCCGAGTAGGGGACCCGTTTCGGCCTCAGACTCTGAGTGGTCCCGCTCCTCTGGAGCCTCAGGAAGACCTCCAGACAGGGGGCCCACTAACTGCACCACTCAGGCCGAGTAGGGGACCCGTTTCGGCCTCAGACTCTGAGTGGTCCCGCTCCTCTGGAGCCTCAGGAAGACCTCCAGACAGGGGACCCACTAACTGCACCACTCAGGCCGAGTAGGGGAACCGTTCCGGCCTCAGACTCTGAGTGGTCCCGCTCCTCTGGAGCCTCACCAAGACCTCCAGACAGGGGGCCCACTAACTGCACCACTTAGGCCGAGTAGGGGACCCGTTTCGGCCTCAGACTCTGAGTGGACCCGCTCCTCTGGGGCCTCAGGAAGACCTCCAGACAGGGGGCCACCAACTGCACCATTCAGTCCGAGTAGGGGACCCGTTTCGGCCTCAGACTCTGAGTGGACCCGCTCCTCTGGAGCCTCAGGAAGACCTCCAGACAGGGGGCCCACTAACTCCACCACTTAGGCCGAGTAGGGGACCCGTTTCGGCCTCAGACTCTGAGTGGACCCACTCCTCTGGAGCCTCAGGAAGACCTCCAGACAGGGGGCCCACTAACTGCACCACTTAGGCCGAGTAGGGGACCCGTTTCGGCCTCAGACTCTGAGTGGACCCGCTCCTCTGGAGCCTCAGGAAGACCTCCAGACAGGGGGCCACCAACTGCACCACTTAGGCCGAGTAGGGGACCCGTTTCGGCCTCAGACTCTGAGTGGTCCCTCTCCTCTGGAGCCTCAGGAAGACCTCCAGACAGGGGGCCACCAACTGCACCACTTAGGCCGAATGGGGGACCCGTTTCGGCCTCAGACTCTGAGTGGTCCCGCTCCTCTGGAGCCTCAGGAAGACCTCCAGACAGGGGGCCCACTAACTGCACCACTTAGGCCGAGTAGGGGACCCGTTTCGGCCTCAGACTCTGAGTGGACCCGCTCCTCTGGAGCCTCAAGAAGACCTCCAGACAGGGGGCCACCAACTGCACCACTCAGGCCGAGTAGGGGACCCGTTTCGGCCTCAGACACTGAGTGGTCCCGCTCCTCTGGAGCCTCAGGAAGACCTCCAGACAGGGGGCCCGCTTACTGCACCACTTAGGCCGAGTAGGGGACCCGTTTCGGCCTCAGACTCTGAGTGGACCCGCTCCTCTGCAGCCTCACCAAGACCCCCAGACAGGGGGCCACCAACTGCACCACTTAGGCCGAGTAGGGGACCCGTTTCGGCCTCAGACTCTGAGTGGACCCGCTCCTCTGGAGCCTCAAGAAGACCTCCAGACAGGGGGCCACCAACTGCACCACTCAGGCCGAGTAGGGGACCCGTTTCGGCCTCAGACACTGAGTGGTCCCGCTCCTCTGGAGCCTCAGGAAGACCTCCAGACAGGGGGCCCGCTTACTGCACCACTTAGGCCGAGTAGGGGACCCGTTTCGGCCTCAGACTCTGAGTGGACCCGCTCCTCTGGAGCCTCACCAAGACCCCCAGACAGGGGGCCACCAACTGCACCACTTAGGCCGAGTAGGGGACCCGTTTCGGCCTCAGACTCTGAGTGGACCCGCTCCTCTGGAGCCTCAAGAAGACCTCCAGACAGGGGGCCACCAACTGCACCACTCAGGCCGAGTAGGGGACCCGTTTCGGCCTCAGACTCTGAGTGGACCCGCTCCTCTGGAGCCTCAGGAAGACCTCCAGACAGGGGGCCCACTAACTGCACCACATGGGCCGAGTAGGGGACCCGTTTCGGACTTAGACGCCAAGTGGTCCCGCACCCCTGGATGGTTCTAGAGACCCCCAGACCAGGGGCCACCAACTGCACCACTTGGGCCGAGTAGGGGACCCGTTTCGGCCTTAGACGCCACGTGGTCCCGCTCCTCTGGAGCCTCAGGAAGACCTCCAGACCGGGGGCCACCAACGGCACCACTCAGTCCGACCAGGGGACACCTTTCGGCCTTAGACGCCACGTGGTCCCGCTCCTCTGGAGCCTCAGGAAGACCTCCAGGGCCAGGGGCCACCTTTCCTATATGCCAAACAACCACTGTCCTGCAAAACAGGCCCACAAAACGGTATCAGGCGAAGCCCATAAATCCACAGTGAGCGGACTGTGAAACTTCTTATTTTCGACACCCCTGGTATATATTACCATCCCTGGTAGTCTAAAACGAACCCATGGGAGTCTAAAATGAACCCATGGGATTCTAAACACAACCCATGGTAGTCTAAAACGAACCCATGGGAGTCTAGCAAAAAAAGAACTTAGAAAAATAACGCTTGGATTTTCATTCCTCCAGGCTCACACCGACTCACTGCACAACTCAGTCCGAGTAGGGGACCCATATCGGACTCAGACTCTGAGTGGACCCGCTGCTCTGGAGCCTCAGGAAGACCTCCAGACAGGGGGCCACCAACTGCACCACTTAGGCCGAATAGGGGACCCGTTTCGGACTCAGACTCTGCGTGGTCCCGCTCCTCTGGAGCTGCAGGAAGACCCCCAGACAGGGGGCCACCGACTGCCCCACTTAGGCCGAATAGGGGACCCGTTTCGGCCTCAGACTCTGCGTGGTCCCGCTCCTCTGGAGCCTCAGGAAGACCTCCAGACCTGGGGCCCACCAACTGCCCCACTTAGGCCGAGAAGGGGACCCGTTTCGGCCAAAGACTCTGAGTGGACCCGCTGCTCTGGAGCCTCAGGAAGACCTCCAGACAGGGGGCCACCAACTGCACCACTTAGGCCGAATAGGGGACCCGTTTCGGACTCAGACTCGGAGTGGTCCCGCTCCTCTGGAGCATCAGGAAGACCTCCAGACAGGGGGCCACCAACTGCCCCACTTAGGCCGAGTAGGGGACCCGTTTCGGCCTCAGACTCTGCGTGGTCCCGCTCCTCTGGAGCATCAGGAAGACCTCCAGACAGGGGGCCACCCACTGCCCCACTTAGGCCGAGTAAGGGACCCGTTTCGGCCTCAGACTCTGCGTGGTCCCGCTCCTCTGGAGCCGCAGGAAGACCTCCAGACCTGGGGCCACCAACTGCCCCACTTAGGCCGAGAAGGGGACCCGTTTCGGCCTCAGACTCTGAGTGGACCCGCTGCTCTGGAGCCTCAGGAAGACCTCCAGACAGGGGGCAACTAACTGCCCCACTTAGGCCGAGAAGGGGACCCGTTTCGGCCTCAGACTCTGAGTGGTCCCGCTCCTCTGGAGCCTCAGGAAGACCCCCAGACAGGGGGCCACCAACTGCACCACTTAGGCCGAGTAGGGGACCCGTTTCGGCCTCAGACTCTGCGTGGTCCCGCTCCTCTGGAGCCGCAGGAAGACCTCCAGACCTGGGGCCACCAACTGCCCCACTTAGGCCGAGAAGGGGACCCGTTTCGGCCTCAGACTCTGAGTGGACCCGCTGCTCTGGAGCCTCAGGAAGACCTCCAGACAGGGGGCCACTAACTGCCCCACTTTGGCCGAGAAGGGGACCCGTTTCGGCCTCAGACTCTGAGTGGTCCCGCTCCTCTGGAGCCTCAGGAAGACCCCCAGACAGGGGGCCGACAACTGCACCACTTAGGCCGAATGGGGGACCCGTTTCGGACTTAGACGGCAAGTGGTCCCGCTCCTCTGGAGCCTCAGGAAGACCTCCAGACCGTGGACCACCAACTGCACCACTCGGGCCGAGTAGGGGACCCGTTTCGGCCTTAGACGCCACGTGGTCCCGCTCCTCTGGAGCCTCAGGAAGACCTCCAGACCGTGGACCACCAACTGCACCACTCGGGCCGAGTAGGGGACCCGTTTCGGCCTTAGACGCCACGTGGTCCCGCTCCTCTGGAGCCTCAGGAAGACCTCCAGACCGTGGACCACCAACTGCACCACTCGGGCCGAGTAGGGGACCCGTGTCGGCCTTAGACGCCACGTGGTCCCGCTCCTCTGGAGCCTCAGGAAGACCTCCAGACCGTGGACCACCAACTGCACCACTCAGTCCGACCAGGGGACCCGTTTCGGCCTTAGACGCCACGTGGTCCTGCTCCTCTGGAGCCTCAGGAAGACCTCCAGACCGGGGGTCACCAACGGCACCACTCAGTCCGACCAGGGGACCCGTTTCGGCCTTAGACGCCACGTGGTCCTGCTCCTCTGGAGCCTCAGGAAGACCTCCAGACCGGGGGTCACCAACGGCACCACTCAGTCCGACCAGGGGACCCGAATCGGCCTTAGACGCCACGGGGTCCCGCTCCTCTGGAGCCTCAGGAAGACTTCCAGACCAGGGGCCACCTTTCTTATATGTCAAACGACCACTGTCCTGCAAAACAGGCCCACAAAACGGTACCAGGCGAAGCCCATAAATTCACAGT
>NW_027641125.1:30000-35966 GCF_949987615.1 Pollachius pollachius
CCAAGTAGCGGGTGAGCGATCAAAGGAACCATAACTGATTTAATGAGCCATTCGCAGTTTCACTTTTCCAGCCGTGTGGACTTATACATGCATGGCTTAAACTTTGAGACAAGCATATGCTACTGGCAGGATCAACCAGGATGGCCGTGGACACCTTGTTTAGGGGCGTCGGACCGCACCTAACGACCGACAACCACGGCCCCGCTACTAGGCGGGGACTGTGCAGCTCTCGGTGCGTCGTGCGAGGCGGGCCGCACCGTGAGTGGCTGCTGCCCCTTTCACCCACAGGGGGTTCAGGGGCCCACCGCTACCACCACTCCGGTTTGGCACTCGACACTCAGGGTGGGCGTTGTGGTGGGATCCGCACAACGCCCGGGGTACCGGGCTTTGAGAAACAATCGTACAGGCGAACCGTGGCCGTAAGGAGAACATCCAAGGATGTAAAGTCGGACACCCGTATGAGGCCGACCTCTCCGTAACCACGGCCCGCCCTCGCAGGACACCTAGGACAGACGGGGCTACTCGGCTACTCGCGTCGTCTAGCACACCCACCAAAAGGCAGGAGCACTGGATTCGGGCACACGTTGTGAGGCACCCTTCGTGTGGAACGAAAGCCACACTGGGGCCCTCACTGAGGTGTGCCGCTTAGACCATTTCCGTCGGACGCTCGCCAACATGCCGGACCGCTTGGGTCCGTGGGCTGAAGGGACGGGGCACCAGCAGTCACCTATTGACTGTGCACCTACTGTCTCCGACCTATACTAGGATGGGGGTATGTCCTTCAAAACAGGCCCACAAAACGGTATCAGGCGAAGCCCATAAATCCACAGTGAGCGGACTGTGAAACTTCTTATTTTCGACACCCCTGGTATATATTACCATCCCTGGTAGTCTAAAACGAACCCATGGGAGTCTAAAATGAACCCATGGGATTCTAAACACAACCCATGGTAGTCTAAAACGAACCCATGGGAGGTCTAGCAAAAAAAGAACTTAGAAAAATAACGCTTGGATTTTCATTCCTCCAGGCTCACACCGACTCACTGCACCACCCAGTCCGAGTAGGGGACCCGTTTCGGACTCAGACTCTGAGTGGTCCCTCTACTCTGGAGCCTCAGGAAGACCTCCAGACAGGGGGCCACCAACTGCACCACTTGGCCGAATGGGGGACCCGTTTCGGCCTCAGACTCTGAGTGGTCCCGCTCCTCTGGAGCCCTCAGGAAGACCTCCAGACAGGGGGCCCACTAACTGCAACCACTTAGGCCGAGTAGGGGACCCGTTTCGGCCTCAGACTCTGAGTGGTCCCCGCTCCTCTGGAGCCTCAGGAAGACCTCCAGACAGGGGGCCCACTAACTGCACCACTCAGGCCGAGTAGGGGACCCGTTTCGGCCTCAGACTCTGAGTGGTCCCGCTCCTCTGGAGCCTCAGGAAGACCTCCAGACAGGGGACCCACTAACTGCACCACTCAGGCCGAGTAGGGGAACCGTTCCGGCCTCAGACTCTGAGTGGTCCCGCTCCTCTGGAGCCTCACCAAGACCTCCAGACAGGGGGCCCACTAACTGCACCACTTAGGCCGAGTAGGGGACCCGTTTCGGCCTCAGACTCTGAGTGGACCCGCTCCTCTGGGGCCTCAGGAAGACCTCCAGACAGGGGGGCCACCAACTGCACCATTCAGTCCGAGTAGGGGACCCGTTTCGGCCTCAGACTCTGAGTGGACCCGCTCCTCTGGAGCCTCAGGAAGACCTCCAGACAGGGGGCCCACTAACTCCACCACTTAGGCCGAGTAGGGGACCCGTTTCGGCCTCAGACTCTGAGTGGACCCACTCCTCTGGAGCCTCAGGAAGACCTCCAGACAGGGGGCCCACTAACTGCACCACTTAGGCCGAGTAGGGGACCCGTTTCGGCCTCAGACTCTGAGTGGACCCGCTCCTCTGGAGCCTCAGGAAGACCTCCAGACAGGGGGCCACCAACTGCACCACTTAGGCCGAGTAGGGGACCCGTTTCGGCCTCAGACTCTGAGTGGTCCCTCTCCTCTGGAGCCTCAGGAAGACCTCCAGACAGGGGGCCACCAACTGCACCACTTAGGCCGAATGGGGGACCCGTTTCGGCCTCAGACTCTGAGTGGTCCCGCTCCTCTGGAGCCTCAGGAAGACCTCCAGACAGGGGGGCCCACTAACTGCACCACTTAGGCCGAGTAGGGGACCCGTTTCGGCCTCAGACTCTGAGTGGACCCGCTCCTCTGGAGCCTCAAGAAGACCTCCAGACAGGGGGCCACCAACTGCACCACTCAGGCCGAGTAGGGGACCCGTTTCGGCCTCAGACACTGAGTGGTCCGCTCCTCTGGAGCCTCAGGAAGACCTCCAGACAGGGGGCCCGCTTACTGCACCCACTTAGGCCGAGTAGGGGACCCGTTTCGGCCTCAGACTCTGAGTGGACCCGCTCCTCTGGAGCCTCACCAAGACCCCCAGACAGGGGGCCACCAACTGCACACTTAGGCCGAGTAGGGGACCCGTTTCGGCCTCAGACTCTGAGTGGACCCGCTCCTCTGGAGCCTCAAGAAGACCTCCAGACAGGGGCCACCAACTGCACCACTCAGGCCGAGTAGGGGACCCGTTTCGGCCTCAGACACTGAGTGGTCCCGCTCCTCTGGAGCCTCAGGAAGACCTCCAGACAGGGGGCCCGCTTACTGCACCACTTAGGCCGAGTAGGGGACCCGTTTCGGCCTCAGACTCTGAGTGGACCCGCTCCTCTGGAGCCTCACCAAGACCCCCAGACAGGGGGCCACCAACTGCACCACTTAGGCCGAGTAGGGGACCCGTTTCGGCCTCAGACTCTGAGTGGACCCGCTCCTCTGGAGCCTCAAGAAGACCTCCAGACAGGGGGCCACCAACTGCACCACTCAGGCCGAGTAGGGGACCCGTTTCGGCCTCAGACTCTGAGTGGACCCCGCTCCTCTGGAGCCTCAGGAAGACCTCCAGACAGGGGGCCCACTAACTGCACCACATGGCCGAGTAGGGGACCCGTTTCGGACTTAGACGCCAAGTGGTCCCGCACCCCTGGATGGTTCTAGAGACCCCCAGACCAGGGGCCACCAACTGCACCACTTGGGCCGAGTAGGGGACCCGTTTCGGCCTAGACGCCACGTGGTCCCGCTCCTCTGGAGCCTCAGGAAGACCTCCAGACCGGGGGCCACCAACGGCACCACTCAGTCCGACCAGGGGACACCTTTCGGCCTTAGACGCCACGTGGTCCCGCTCCTCTGGAGCCTCAGGAAGACCTCCAGGGCCAGGGGCCACCTTTCCTTATATGCCAAACAACCACTGTCCTGCAAAACAGGCCCACAAAACGGTATCAGGCGAAGCCCATAATCCACAGTGAGCGGACTGTGAAACTTCTTATTTTCGACACCCCTGGTATATTATTACCATCCCTGGTAGTCTAAAACGAACCCATGGGAGTCTAAAATGAACCCATGGGATTCTAAACACAACCCATGGTAGTCTAAAACGAACCCATGGGAGTCTAGCAAAAAAAGAACTTAGAAAAATAACGCTTGGATTTTCATTCCTCCAGGCTCACACCGACTCACTGCACAACTCAGTCCGAGTAGGGGACCCATATCGGACTCAGACTCTGAGTGGACCCGCTGCTCTGGAGCCTCAGGAAGACCTCCAGACAGGGGGCCACCAACTGCACCACTTAGCGATAGATAGGGACCCGTTTCCGGACTCAGACTCTGCGTGGTCCCGCTCCTCTGGAGCTGCAGGAAGACCCCCAGACAGGGGGCCACCGACTGCCCCACTTAGGCCGAATAGGGGACCCGTTTCGGCCTCAGACTCTGCGTGGTCCCGCTCCTCTGGAGCCTCAGGAAGACCTCCAGACCTGGGGCCCACCAACTGCCCCACTTAGGCCGAGAAGGGGACCCGTTTCGGCCAAAGACTCTGAGTGGACCCGCTGCTCTGGAGCCTCAGGAAGACCTCCAGACAGGGGGCCCACCAACTGCACCACTTAGGCCGAATAGGGGACCCGTTTCGGACTCAGACTCGGAGTGGTCCCGCTCCTCTGGAGCATCAGGAAGACCTCCAGACAGGGGGCCACCAACTGCCCCACTTAGGCCGAGTAGGGGACCCGTTTCGGCCTCAGACTCTGCGTGGTCCCGCTCCTCTGGAGCATCAGGAAGACCTCCAGACAGGGGGCCACCCACTGCCCCACTTAGGCCGAGTAAGGGACCCGTTTCGGCCTCAGACTCTGCGTGGTCCCGCTCCTCTGGAGCCGCAGGAAGACCTCCAGACCTGGGGCCACCAACTGCCCCACTTAGCCGAGAAGGGGACCCGTTTCGGCCTCAGACTCTGAGTGGACCCGCTGCTCTGGAGCCTCAGGAAGACCTCCAGACAGGGGGCAACTAACTGCCCCACTTAGGCCGAGAAGGGGACCCGTTTCGGCCTCAGACTCTGAGTGGTCCCGCTCCTCTGAGCCTCAGGAAGACCCCCAGACAGGGGGCCACCAACTGCACCACTTAGGCCGAGTAGGGGACCCGTTTTCGGCCTCAGACTCTGCGTGGTCCCGCTCCTCTGGAGCCGCAGGAAGACCTCCAGACCTGGGGCCACCAACTGCCCCACTTAGGCCGAGAAGGGGACCCGTTTCGGCCTCAGACTCTGAGTGGACCCGCTGCTCTGGAGCCTCAGGAAGACCTCCAGACAGGGGGCCACTAACTGCCCCACTTTGGCCGAGAAGGGGACCCGTTTCGGCCTCAGACTCTGAGTGGTCCCGCTCCTCTGGAGCCTCAGGAAGACCCCCAGACAGGGGGCCGACAACTGCACCACTTAGGCCGAATGGGGGACCCCGTTTCGGACTTAGACGGCAAGTGGTCCCGCTCCTCTGGAGCCTCAGGAAGACCTCCAGACCGTGGACCACCAACTGCACCACTCGGGCCGAGTAGGGGACCCCGTTTCGGCCTTAGACGCACGTGGTCCCGCTCCTCTGGAGCCTCAGGAAGACCTCCAGACCGTGGACCACCAACTGCACCACTCGGGCCGAGTAGGGGACCCGTTTCGGCCTTAGACGCCACGTGGTCCCGCTCCTCTGGAGCCTCAGGAAGACCTCCAGACCGTGGACCACCAACTGCACCACTCGGGCCGAGTAGGGGACCCGTGTCGGCCTTAGACGCCACGTGGTCCCGCTCCTCTGGAGCCTCAGGAAGACCTCCAGACCGTGGACCACCAACTGCACCACTCAGTCCGGACCAGGGGACCCGTTTCGGCCTTAGACGCCACGTGGTCCTGCTCCTCTGGAGCCTCAGGAAGACCTCCAGACCGGGGGTCACCAACGGCACCACTCAGTCGACCAGGGGACCCGTTTCGGCCTTAGACGCCACGTGGTCCTGCTCCTCTGGAGCCTCAGGAAGACCTCCAGACCGGGGGTCACCAACGGCACCACTCAGTCCGACCAGGGGACCCGAATCGGCCTTAGACGCCACGGGGTCCCGCTCCTCTGGAGCCTCAGGAAGACTTCCAGACCAGGGGCCACCTTTCTTATATGTCAAACGACCACTGTCCTGCAAAACAGGCCCACAAAACGGTACCAGGCGAAGCCCATAAATTCACAGTGAGCGGACTGTGAAATTTCTTATTTTCGAGACCCCTGCTAACCCTATATTACCATCCCTGGTAGTCTAAAACGAACCCATGGAGTCTAGCAGAAAAATGACTTAGAAAAAAAACGCTTGTTTTTCAAACGAAGCCAAGGAATCCACAGTGAGCGGACTGTGAAATTTCTGTTTAACAATTTATAATAATAATAATAGTTAATAATAAGAATAATAATTAGAATAATAATAAGAATAATAATAATAAGAATAATAATAATAATAATAATAATAAGAATAATAATAAGAATAAGAATAAGAAGAATAACAATAAGAGTAACAATACAAAGAAGAATAACAATAAGAATAAGAGGAATAACAA
>NW_027641124.1:0-22500 GCF_949987615.1 Pollachius pollachius
AAAGCCAATAGTGTGGTCCCGGGGCTGAGATGGATGGCTGCACTGGAGCTAAGGTTTAATCAATAGGTCTTTTTAATTTGCCATTGATCCATGTTAAAAGCTACTGCGGCTGCTGCTGTGTGTGTGTGTGTGTGTGTGTGTGTGTTTGTACACGTGTGTGTGATTGTGATGCACTTGAGTTTGTGTAAGTGTGTTTGTGTGTGTGTGTATGTGTCTTTGTGTTTGTGTGGCTACGTGTGTGTGTGTGTGTGTGTGGGGGGTTTTGGTCCAAGATGTGTGAATCTGTCTGTGGTCATACGTGTGAGGGTATGTGTGTGTGTGTGTGGGTGCGTGTCTGTGTGTTTCGGTCCAAGATGTGTGTGTGTGGGTGCGTGTCTGTGTGTTTCGATCCAAGATGTGTGTGTCTGCGTGTTTGTGTGTGTGCGTGTGTTTCGGTGCAGGGCGTGTGTTTGTGTGTGTCTGTGCTGCAGTGTGCGGGAGAGCTAGAGATGGGTTCTATTCTCTGGGTTATTGACATTCTAACCTGTTATTTAATTATTTAATTCCCAGACAGATACTAATGGAGCTGGCTAATAGATTGTGGTTGCTCTCCCTTCCTTCCGTGCTCTCAACCTGACGCAGAAATGGAATTAGGTTTGACTCGGCCATCGTGGCCGGGCGTTCAGCAGGCCAGGAGAGGAGCTTCCCTGGAGACCGGCCTCTGGTATAGGCACATCAACAGCTCCAAACGTACTTAGGAGCACCGCCTTTGTTTTGGCCCGTGAGCTGCAGTCGTGTGCGGGTATTCCATAGGCAGGCAGCAAAGAGGCATCTGGGGATTTAGACGAGGACGGGAGGCGTGCCTCGTTTCTCATAGTTTCCCACCCCCCTCTCTTTTAAGCTTGGAATGCACTGGCCCAACCGTTGGCCATCTGAAACGTTTCGGGAGACTCGGACGAGTTCGGGTACAAATCTGTTTGGTGTGTTCACCTGCGTTGGATGCTTTTGGAACCACAAGCCTGGGCTGTGTGTGGGCCCCTTAAGGCATATGCAATCCCCCGCCCCCCACCCCCTATGGCTCTAACCATCTTTAAACATCAAGACAACAAAAAACTGTATTTTCCTCTAAACCATCTTCTCTTCTTCTTCTTCTACAGCCGACCGCCTGCGGCAGACGGAGAACCGCGCCACCCGCTGCAAGGTGGAGCGCCTGCAGCTGCTGATGCAGCAGAAGCGCCAGCGCCGGAAGGCGAGGCGGGACGGGCGGGGCGCCGTACCAGTGGCTGCCCCACCGCCGGGCCCCCGGGCCGCAGCAGCAGCAGCAGCAGCCTGTCCAGCGAGGGCTCCATGGAGCTGGACATGGAGCTGGACTCGGTGTGGAAGCCCGACGTCAAGGCCGACATGAAGCCCGAGTTCGTCATGGCCTGAGTCGTCATGGAGGCGGGCCTTCGGGCCTTCCCCCCCCCCCCCCCCCCCCCCCCCCCCCCCCCCCCCCCCCAAACCATCCAACACCACACCACAGGGGGAGGAGGAGGAGGAGGAGGGGGAGGAGGAGGAGGAGGAGGAGGAGGAGGAGGAGGGGGAGGAGGACGGGCGACGGAGTGTTTTGACTTGAAAGGGGGGGGTTTTAAGTTTGGTCGATCTGGAGTTTTTTCCGTCGGAGGTGTGCGTGAGGGGGACCCCCCCCCGTGCTGAAGCCGTGGAATTCTCAAAGAGGAAATGAAAAGAGGGCCGCTCCGAAGATACCTGTCTCCCCCCCCCCCCCCCCCCCCCATGTCCCCACCCTCCGACCCTGTGAAAACAACAACACAACAAAACACAACAAAACTCAACTCTCTTCTGACGCTTGTGTTTGGAAAAGGAAATGCCTGAACTTAAGCGAGACTCCAGATATACATAAACAGAGACTACAGATGATATACCGGCCTGTACCAAGAGGAACCTTGCGGGAGGTGGAAGGTGTAGAACTAAACGGGTGGCGGTGATGGTGTTAGCTTGTTTTCTTTTTTTTTTCAATGTTTTTTTTTTACCCGTGGATCGGTTGGTGTTTTTTCTGAAGCAGACTCTGAACAGCTATTGAACGATGAGCTCTCACCAGGGATGCTCATCTCCTCTCCTCACTCCTGATTGGCCGATGGTCAGGCTGCCCGACTGACAGACTATTGCAACAGGCATTCTTATCAATCAGAAAAAAATCGATAACAAGAGTCCAGAGTTTTAAAGAAAGAGGCGAGGGAGGGGGTGGGTGTTAATGATTTTATTTCCATTTTTAAACCTATGATTCTAATTCTTTTTTTAAAAACAACGAATATGTAGCATTGTTCACAAAAGCATTCAGGTTTTCATATAACAGTTCAAGGTAGTTGTTGATTTGCACATTTTTATCATTTGTAACAGCTGGTCGATTGAAGTGTGCAAGGACTGGGAATTGGGGAGGCGCGGGCGGCTGAGCGCTGGGAGGCGATTGATATTCACCTCGGTGACGTCGGGGTAATCGATAGGAAGGATAGACGATTCAACGCAATGAATAAACATGAATAGTGCTTTAGAGGATTTAACATTTTTTTAAATGTATATGGAAATAAATCTATTTTTATTTTCTCTTCCTATTGGCTGTTTTCAAAAAAAGCAGCATCAGCCCTCGTTGGCTTCGGGGGTCAGGAGGTCGTCGGCTCCTGACTCTGGCGTCACATCGTCCCTCGATCAGTCTCTCGCTCACTCATTCATATGTTTGGGTCATGTAGCCACAAAGAAAACATCTGGTGAGGATAAGTCGTGTCTCCCTCGTGTCTTACGGGCTCCGTCGCGGTCCTTAGGCTCAGCATTAACCTTTTTTGTATAATAACGTGATCACCGGCAGGCGGTCACCGGGAACTGTGTACGGGTGTACGTGTGTTTGTGTGTGTGTGTGTGTGTGTGTGTGTGTGTGTGTCACTACGGTTGCACTCGGTTTAGATATCCAAATGTCCCTCCCCCCCCCCCCCCCCGGTTACGTCGACGTTTATCAAAGTTGTTTCCCGACGTTCACATGGGCAGGTTAAGTGCAGTGCACGGATAGATCACCACAGAACACACACGCATACTGTAAGCCCACCCATGCATCCACCTGTTCACCAGAGAGGTTTTGGTCCGTTGTATCAATACATTGGATTACAAGAGACTCATAACCAGTCCAGTGTGATTCCTTTGCTCCTTCTGATCAGTAATCCAGTATCGTTATATAGTGCCTCCACGAAGACATCCACCTACATATCAGGACTTTCACGCACACGTGTTGCTGCTACGCACGAGGAGGAGGTTAAAAAAGAAACTTGACAGACGAGCGGAAGTCGAAAGGATGTTTTTTCTGCATGCAAAATTGTGAAATTATACCGATCTTTTTTCTATCGCTGGTGAGGACAAAAAAATACGAAGCATGAGTTTGGGACGATGGAAAAAAAAAAAGAGAAAAAAGAAAGGCAAACAAAACCTGAATGAACAACATGGTTCTGTTTTCCGGGGAGGTTTTTGTATTTTCTAATTGTTTGTTTAGAAGCAGTAGTGTCTTGCTAAAGTATTTTGCAAAATGCCAAACCAAAACGGATCAAGTAGGACTGGCTGCGTGGGTCTCGTTCAGCGCGGAACATTCCTGCTCTCTGTGCGGACGACAACGATGAAGACGATGACGATGATGACGATGATGATGATGATGATGATGAACAAAGAGCAAGTAGATTTGGCTCAACACGCTCCAACGCTGTCCCCCGCCCCGCTCCCTAATGATCCTCAAGTACCCAGGTGCCCTTCATCAGTGGGTCTCAAACTCTTTACACCGTGTACAACCGGTGGTGCGCGTACCACAGCCACACCCGTTCTGCTCCTAGCTTCCCCCAGTAACATCTACAGCTTGTGCGGACGTTACCCCCGGAATCGGTGGACACATATTATGCAGTTCTTTCACACTGTACCCCCACAGCTATAGCCAGTCCCCCCACGCCCTTACACCCGTCTGTGTGTCTGTCGGTTCCGGTCAACCACCTTACCACAAATTGCACTCCCAGAGACTGCGATGAGAGATTACCTTTTTTGGTGGACATATTTTTTTTTTAAGTGGCCTTAACTTTCACAAAAAGAAGAGAACCCCCTCAACAAGACGCTTGAGGGAGCATGGGGTGTGGGACGGTCTTCTGTTTGTTTCAACTCTGTATCTCACTGTCCGACTTGTTGTCGTCATAAACACGCTGTCACCGAGACGCCGGGCAACTCTTGTTTCGTGCTTTCAGCTGGTGGAGTCTCTATTATGTCAAGGCTTCTGTGCCTTAAAATGTTGCCCTCGCCGCGGCCAATTTGAACCGAGAAAAAAACACACAAACAAACCGGGTGCCACTTGATTGGATAACTGAGACGGTCTGAGTGGCAGATGCGTCATTGGTTGATTTCAGGAGGCAAGGCTTTTTTTGGAGTAAAAGAAAAAAAAAACGACATCGACTTCAACCGTAGCTTTGTAGACTTCATACGGGGTGTCTCTGAGTATGGCCTGTCTCCTCTTCCTTTTCATTGTGTTGCCATGTTCGTCCGTCTATGTCGTCTGAATATGCCTCATGGCCCCTTTCCTGTGTTCACCCCTGTGACGGCGCCCTGCCAACCAGGAGCCATAGGTACACTGGGTTTGGACCACAGTACTTAAACATGGCAACCAACCGCTCGGATTCTGAACGCAGGGTCCCTTTGCGGACCTCCGACTACATGCACTTCACGTTTCCATGGATACTAAGGACAATTTTACCCTCTGCCTCACCCAAATTGTATTTATTTTATTTTTTCGTTTTTTGTTTTTGTAAATGTATGAACTATACTCTGTGTGTGCCTCACTTCTGTGTGAATTTCGAAAAATATGAAACAAACAAAAAAAATATTATGGGATATTGGTATTTAAACAAGCGGGGTTGGGGTACGGGGGCCTTGCGAGGAGGAGGGGGGGTGGGGGAACGGTGTGTTGGTGAAATTCTGACGACATCATTTCAGTTGCCTGTTCTTTCTTGTAGCCAACCATTGAAAAATAATAACAGGATTCAAGATACAATTTACAATGTTCTAGCTCTAGACCGGTGTAGCACATGTGTGACTGTATTAATTTATGAAACCAAAATGGTAACTGTGAATTATGTATTTCTTTGTGCATTTTTTTAAAAAGTGGGGAAGATGGTGGTTATAGGACAAAGCAGTAACTGATGCGTATGTCCTAACGTTTTCTTTTTTTTTTTGGTGGAATATAAAGGAAACAATCAGTTTCCGAAAACAAAACAACAAAAAAAAAGAAAAAATATATGAATATATTTTTTTCTTAAGCAATACATTTCAGTGTGACTTGTGATAGAACATTTTCTTTTTTAGGTAAGAAATGAATAAAAAAGCAAAACCTGTACATCAATCCGTCTGCCTGCGTATTCATTACCCACCACCTCGATAATATCGATCGAGTGTAAGATTCCATACAGAACCTTCTACATGATGTAACCAGATACACCATACGAAGCACTGAGTGATGCATAACCTTACCGCATAGAATATATTGAATGATATAACCACTCCTTGAGAAATGAATGCAATGCCCTTGTATAGGGCCCCTTAAGTCACGAGCACATCATATGGAAGGGCATAGACTAAGGGGCCCCTAGAGGTGGTTAGGAATTGAGCGTGAACTCCTTACCAGCTGAGAGAAACCGTCAACGTACAGCTGTCAGTGTTCGTTACTTCACCGCTCAAAGCTACCAGACCGCATTCGCCGTTAGACACGCATTTCTGTTTTCCTTTTAGTTTTCTGTACGGAAGTTTCCGACGATAAGTTTTTGTTATTCTTTTGACATTCTTGGCTCTGCTGAAAACACCCTTGGTGCCGGTGAGGGTGTGGGGTGGGTCGTGATGGAGAGAGAGGAGGAGAGGGCTGGGTAGGGGAGGGAGGGGTGTGTGGGTGGATGGTTGAGGTGTTGGCACTGAAACAAGTCCAGTGAGCAGGCAGAGCTCTGCACATCTGTCAGTACAGCCAGGCTCCAGATAAGACAGAATATGGGAGTGGAGTGATAGAGAGAGAGGGAGAGACAGAGAGAGAGAGAGAGAGAGAGACGGCAAGAGAGGGAAGGAGAGAGACAGAGGGAGAGACAAAGAGAGAGACAAAGAGCGGGGGAGAGAGAGAGACAAAGAGTGATAAAGAGAGAGACGAGAGAGAAGGAAGCGTAATTGTTACAAAGCGTGAGACTCTCAGTGTGACACATGTACTTACGGCTAAAGAGGGCTTTTTTTAAACATGCCCTCTTGTTCTGAGCTGCCGGGAACACCTGATCAGGCGTGTGAAAGGACAATGATTAAGCATGAATGATCTCATAACGCTTAACTTACCATAATATCAAAACACAACATCATTGCACAACACATATGTTGTATTAGCATCAAAAATATGTGAAAGCACATGTTAAGGACACTCTAATAATGCTTAACTTACCGTAATATACCATAATATAACAACACCATATCATAGCATAAAACAAACGTTGTATTGGCATCAGATATATGTGAAAGCATATGCTAAGGTCACTCTAATAGCGCCTAACTTTGCATAATATACCATAACATAACAACACAATATCATAGCATAACACATATGTTCTGTTGGCATCGAAAATATGTGAAAGCATATGCTAAGGACGCTCTTAATAGCGTTTAACTTTGCATAATATACTATAACATAACAACACAATATCAGCATAACACATGCGTTGTATTGGCATCACAGTGTTGCCCAGCCAAGCTCTTCAACTTATTGTTCTATTGAGATGAATTATTGATCATCATCTTTATACTCGCCTGTTGAGTAACATGCTATGCAATCATGATGTCCTCAGAAGCATGCTGAGTGTACTCTTTCATATATTCCAACAGATAACATCACTTTGAACTGAGAGGAATGATTCAGACGGTGTGATGCTGACATCAGTGGAATGCCGAGCGAGGGATTTCTCTCTTAGATTCTGTACAGCAGTTAATAGGCCACCATGAAATATTAATATGGCATTATTAAGTGACCTTCAATGTGAATACATTTTGTTTACACAGCCACTTATAAAGGCACCAAGTATTGTGCGCCTCAAATCGGCCCTTCCCTAACAAGAACACCTCCTCCTCCGCTGCACGACTGAACAATATGCAAATATCTACTCGCAAGCATGGACGTGTGTGTGTGTGTGTTTGTGTTTGTGCACATGCATGTGTGTGTGTGTGTGTGTGCGTGCGTGTCTGTGCATGCGTGAGGCAAGTGGGAAGAGCGAAACATTCACCGCTGTGCGTTAACGAGAAGTCGATAAGATACCAGTCATACTGCAACTAAGAGTTGCGTTTTTCTGAGAACCATCTGTCTGTTTCTGCAAGCCTCCGACAGTCAGCCAGCCGCCACGGCCTCCACATACTGCTGCAGGCCCGCCGTCTGTGGGAGCCGCTGCCTACGAGAAAACACGCACACAGCAGAGCGCCGGAGAGGAATGACAGGAGAGCAGAGGAGACAGGAGGGAGCGAAAGTGGCTGATGGAAGGAGGAGAGAGAGAGAGAGAGAGGTAGAGAGTGAGAGAGGGGAGAGGGGGAAGAGAAGGAGAGAGTAGGAGGAAGAGGGAAGACATAGGGTTGGAGAGGAAGGGAGAGAGAGGAGTGTGAAAGAGAGAGCCGGTGAGAGAGAGAGATAGAGAGAGACAGAGCGTGAGAGAGCGAAAGACAGTTCACAGCTGCCACCGCCAACTGAAGGCGTGTGGCTCAGGGATAGAGAGGAGTTCCGCAGAGTCGGGGTTTCACACACTGCTGTGTGATCCGAGATAAGACAGACTCAGCTGTATCCTTCCTTCTCACACACACACACACACACGCACACACGCACACACACACACACACACACACACACACACACACACACACACACACACACACACACACACACACACACACAAAGGATGTGAACACAAAGACTCCATACCCATATGCGAAATAACAGACAATAGAAAAATGGCACCCAAACACAGCCATCAGTCCACGGCGTTGTCTGGTCCCCGTTCCTGTACTCTTTAGGTGTGTTTCGCTTTCTGCAAATGCTCAAGACACTGAGAGTTAGCACAATTTCAGCGGTAACCATTTGGTTGATGTCAGGGAGAGGTTTTTTGCTGAAAACCCCCACATTATATACTTGAGCTGAAAAAAATCCCAGGCATCTTTGAAAAATAACCCCTTTTCTTCCCGTCATCCAGCTGTTCAGTTGTGAGCCTTGCCTTTGAGAAGTGTCCACCTTGTAGATGTTGTGTCATGTGTTTGGGCCGGCGCTTGCTCACGGAGCCTCAACCTGTCTCACAGATGATGTTATTAAACCTAGTGTCATGTGATCTCAAGTCATCAAACAGTCTTCTTTTATTCCGTTAACCCCCTCCCCCCCCACATGAATGGAGAAGAAAAAAGCATGAAAGGACTCCTATTTTCTCAATGCCGCCACACAAACACACACACACACACACACACACTTACACAAACACACATACACACTCACACCCACAAACCCACAGACCGACACACAAACACACACATATACACACTCACACACACACACACCCACACACTCACACACACACACCAACACACCCACACCCACACACACATCTGGGTCGGGCTCTAAGATGTCTTCTGGGACAGCCGGCGGTGGGTGTGCGTTTGTGTGTCTGTGCGCTTGTGTGTTTGTGCGGTCAGCAGGGACCTTGTTGTCTTTTGTCTATTCCTGTGTGTCCCCCGCCCGCTTGAAAGACAAGCGTGGCGCTCGGTTGACGATATTACCTGATGGGTATTTATGCAGCTGTGAGGGGCCGCCGAGAGCACCTTTGATATCTTTTCAGGCCACTCCAAGCCCGCTAGTGCTACACTCACACACACGTGCACACACACTCACACACACACACACAGACACACACACACACACACACACACACACACACACACACACACACACACACACACACACACACACACACACACACACACACACACACATAGTCCCCTCTGTAATGCTTTGAACAGGCAAGCATTTGTCCAGGACTTTTCTAGGCAAACACGCACACACACACACACACACACACACACACACACACACACACACACACACACACACACACACACACACACACACACACACAGACACACACACACACATGGATGTTCAGCTGTCCAGTTCTATCACAGAGGAGCTTGACCTTGTGACCTGGGGGAAACGACACAGGGTCATGGTTAAAATAAACCCTGGAACCTGTGGAAACAGGATGTATGTGTATTTCAACACACACACACACACACACACACACACACACACACACACACACACACATTTAGTGCACGCTAATCAAAACAGCACAGAAAGCATTGCCAAATTGAAGAAGAGCAAAAAAGACATTTGCAGTACTTTGTGAAACACTGAAGCATTTATGCAATGCCAACAACTTGGAAGTCATGCAGGACATGTCTGGACATAGCTGCTGTCTAATAGACACATCTCTTTTCCATGATACCTGGAAAGATCCTAGCTATTCTGATTATCAGTATGTATCTGAAACTTTGGAAGTCAACCTACGGTAAACTGGATAACAGATACCTACATATGATTATGATCAGTATTTCTTTTTCTGTCTTTCTTTGGTTTGTGCTTGAATTGTTCATTCTTTCCATCATTCTTTCCCTCCTTCTTGACGGGTCGTCAGGTGTCTTCAATCACATTTCGCCTTCTGTTTGGGGAGTGAACCTTCAGTTGGCCCAGTGACCTCTATTGTCACTCCAGCTGTGACAATAAAATGAGCTGAGCTTCACTTAATCTTTCACTCGTTCATCTCTCTCGCTCTGTCTTTCCTCCTCTCTCTCGCTCCCTCTCTCTCCCTCACTATCTGTCACACACCCTTCTCTCGCCCTCTCTCTCTCTCTCTCTCTCTCTCTCTCTCCCTCTCTCTCCGTCACTATCTGTCACACACCCTTCTCTCGCTCTCTTGCGCCCTCTCTCTTTCTCTCTCTCTCTCTCTCCCTAACTCTCTGTCACACAACCTTCTATCTCTCTCTCTCTCTCTCTCTCTCTCTCTCTCCACCTAGCTCTCTTTGTTCTTCTGCTCTCAGTATATCTCTGTGCACCTACACATTCAAAGTAGGTCTGACTGTGGTCTCCAGAGGACTGCTTATATGGGCAGAACACCGAAGACATGGAGTAAGAGAAGTGCTGAAGAATCCATATTGAGGCCATACTATCTTTTGGCTCACTTTAACAATAACGGTGTAGTAAAGCAAGGAACTGGGAACTGTTGATGCACTGACTGTGTTCTCTGCCCTGAACGCAAGATGCACATGAGCCATGCCGTTTAGCCCCTAGCTGCAGTCAAACAGGCCCGGCGCTGAGTTTAGATTCAACCCACGGACACCCTGGAAACACTGTCCTTATAAATGACCTCAGTTGTTAGCCTTCCCATAACTCACAGCAACGCACACTCCTGCGGGCGTGGAGGGACAGTGGAGATAGGGGTGTTTGTGTGTGTGTGTGTGTGTGTTTGTGTATTTCCTTGAAAGTGTGTGTGTGTATGTGTGTATTTCCGTGAACTTGTGTGTGTGTATGTATGTGTGTGTGTGTTGAGGGGGTGGACTTCACTGCACAGCGTGAGAAGGACGGACGGATGGGTGTGTGAATCGGTGCTTTCTGAGAGCAGCATAATACCACGCCTGTCTCTCTCTGGTCTCCCTTCCTCCCCCCCTCCCCCCCCTGACCCTGGGAGGACCACCTGTTGGAGAGGATCCAGTACAGCTGGCCCTCTCTCTTCCTCTCACCCAGGGCCGGGATGCTTGCTGTGCCGGGGCCCGGCGAGACCTGCAGCATGAGCGCACCACCTCCACCTCCATGTTCAGCGGAGACGCACGCCTCAATGGTCAGCTTGGTGTGTGTTGTTGTTCAGACATAACGCCGCCCTGTTGCCGAAAGGGCAGATAAAAGTGCTCTTTGAACGTGTACACACACATAGGGACACGTCAGGGAACATCAACACATAGGCTGTTGATCCATCGAGGAGAAAGAAAGAAGGTAGAGGAGTCGGAAAAGTGGTTTGGGCTTTTCCATATGGAGAAAGAGAGGTGTGAACACAAACAGGATAGAGGGAGGAGAGGAAGAGAGTGGTAGCAAGGGAGCGAGGAAGAGAAAAAGGTTGAGAGGGAGAGAGAGAGAGAGATACTCAGAGGGGGAGAGAGAGAGAGACTGAGAGAGAGGGAGAGAGAGATACTCAGGGAGGGAGAGAGGGAAAGAGAAATAGAGCGAGGCATAGTGGAGCTTGTTTTACCACCACCACAGCTGTGAGCCGTTCACCCTTTCAGACACAGCACCTGATCTCTTCTGCAGTACTAGAGACACATGGAAGAGCCCTAACGATCACAGCCAAACAGCCCTGGCGTTTCTGTTCTGTTTGTTTAGCTGTGGCCTCAAAACAATGAATGAAAGGAGTGCATCAGGGAGCCATTGAAATAACATTAAATTATATTTGTCTGCTCGCAAATCAACCATCCTCCTCTGTTTTAGTGATATCCTGGAATAGCATTTCAGGTAATGACACATTAGCATACCGTTTAATGGTTAGGGAAGATAATTGTGTGCAAATGGTACAGTTGAGAATGCCTGCAAGGCAGGGCAAATAATGAGTATTAGTTTTGGATGTGTGTATGTGGGCGTGTGTGTGCGTGTGTGTGCGTGTGTGTGCGTGTGTGGTGCCTAAGCAAGTAAGCATGATGGTGTGCACACCCATTCCAGTTTGATTTAACTCGGGGAAGCCCTGGGTTCATTGTTCACAGAACCCCATATATGGTTTCGTAAACACAGATCTCCGTAGCCGCTCTGCAGCGTACGCACAGAAAATGAATGAATACAGGAAGAGCCGCTCTGGCAGGAAGTGGCGGCTGCTTCCATGGTAACCGAACTCATAAGCAGCGAGGAGGGGCTCGCCTATCTCACTGTCTTGACGTCACTTCTAGTAGGCTGACATGCAGCTGCAGAACAAAGGACACGGTACATTTCCAGATCACCCAGAGCCTTGACGAAGAGGTGTGAGCAGAATTAACACAGAGTTAACTTCCCGCCTACCACAAAAACACCAACAGAGTTCCCCGTTGTAGCGCTCCTTCGCAGCCTGAACACTCCTGGTTCCTGGTAAAATCCTTTCGGCCTTTTTTGTCTTGTAATGTGTAGGTCATCAAAGACAATGCTGATATAAAGGTTACAACAAATAATAAACACTGCTAGTACTACTGCTACTCGTACTTCTATGACTACTTTTACCCGTAAAAATTAAAATCATGTTAATCAAATAGTGATAATATTATCAATGCAGGTGTTGCTTTTGTGTTTTGCAAAACAAAAGGTTTCTGTAAGTTCCCAGTTGTGGATTGTGTTTTTAGTTTTTTATCTTTCAGCAGGAGCACTGTTTCCAGACTGAAGCTGTAGGCCTGTAGCCGTGTGAGACCATCCAGATATTCATGTTTGTGTTCTGCAATGATTATCTGTCTGGCCTTGAATTGGCAGCCATTGATTGGCCAATATGGCCGCAGCCTTACGTGAAAAATGGAAAACTCAAGCCAAACAGAGTGACACTAAAAACCTTTTCTTATCTGAGAAATGCCTACTGTGCCAATTTCTGTGCACCTTTTGACGTTTATTGTCCGTCAGTGTGTTTCAGATGAAAAACATTTTGCTTAGTACACTCTCCCTGGGCGCCTCCATTGCTTTATTTTACTCTGCTGATTGCCGTCTCCTGAAACTCCCTCCCTGGGTGCTGATTGATCCAAGCATTTCTACATTTTGTTCGGAAAGTCTTTCCACAGGATGGAGGCCGGGCCCATCTGCAGAGAAAAACAGAACATGAACCGGCAAGATCAGCACGGTCCCATGAGGCACATAGGCCTGTGTCTGGCTAACACCTCCGTGTCTGGGGGGGGGGGGGTAGTGTGTCACGTTGACTACCAGCGGTGTCAATGAGACACGGAGCACGGAGAGGGGGAAGGACGGCGTTAGTGAGGGGCTGGGGGAACGCTTTCTGCAGCATGTGCAAGGCCATATTGTTTTTGTCATAATTTTCCAGTGAAGTACAGATGACAGACACGACTGTCATAGCAAGGGGCTAAGAATAGACGCGATAGTCACAGGACTCAGGAAGAGGCTCAGAGTCACAGAACGGATGCGGACGTAAAGTCTGGAAACGTCCGCGATGTTGGTGAAACGCTCGATCCCAGAGCTCAGGGGAGAAGAATGGGCCCTAGCAGAGGGTTTATGGTGGAGGGAGGACCTCGGGGCTCCAGTATTTGTTCATTCACTCGGAGGACGATCAGGACTTTAAACAGACTCTGTGGAGACTTTTTGATGTTCACGTCAGCTTTAAGTCCAGAGGTGTCCAGAGGAGCCTGAGGTTGTGCTTCAGCTTATCCGGCTGTACACCTCATGGTCCACAGTTCACAATATGAAAGTAACTGTAGTAAATTCACATAAGTTCAGGTAAGATAGTAAACATACAACTTTAAATACACCGGTCTTTAGTCTATATTGTAGACAATTTGAATGTTGAAAATATAAATTGGCAGAATTCATGCCTTTGCACCCACAAAGAAAGCAAGCTGTTTCTGAAGGGGACGTGTCACAATTTTAGGTCATTGCTCAAATCAGCTCTGCGATGCCTCAGGGCTGACAGAGCTCGTTTATTCCTTCAGTTATGTCTGCATGATGAACCAACAACAGCAGACGACTTTCCTATACTTTCAGTGGGTAATATTATATAATAAATACAATATAGGGTTAGTATTGTAATATAATTATATAATTTAATATAATGCAATTGCAATTTAATATACTATAATATTATATAACATAATGTAATATCATATAATATTATATTATATTATACAATATTGTATAAAATATATATATATTGTTTATATCATAACATAAACCAAAAAAATAGTACACAACTAACAATTATTAAATAAAAGAAAAAAAGAATAGCATTAAAAAAAATCCTTATTTGATTATAAAATAATTGTGTTTCAAATGATTGAATGATGCACACCCCACTCTCGCTGAGCGATCACGTGACCCGGCATCCAGTCCCCTTAGGTTGGCCTTGGATACAGCATCTCCCCGCCCCCTCTGCCCCCACTCCTCCCTAATTAAAAACCCTGCATCCATACAGGCTTATCCAGTGTGATCTGCGTGGCGGCCCCTCCCTCATTATGCAGGCCTAACTATGCTAATTACGCTTGTCTCCCGGAGCCAGACGCCGGCTGCTTCTGCGTATTAGCTCCGCCGCAGCTCGAAAGGTGGGCCGCGCATTTGGTTTGGCCCTCCAGGCTAAATCCATACACTAAGAGGCTCTTAAAAACAGGGGTGTTTAGGGGAATGGTGGTCTTACGCTGGGGGGTTGGCGACGGCGGTTGGATGCGTGTGTGCTAGTGTGTTTGTGTGTTTGTGTCTGTGCGTGCGTTTGTGTCTTGGGTGTGTGTGTGCATATGCATGTGTGTGGGTGTGTGTGTGTTTGTGTCTGTGGGTGGGTGTGTGTGTGGGGTTGGGGGGTGGAGATGTGTGTTTGAGTGAATGTGTATATTTGAGTGTGTGTGTATGTGTGTGTGTGTGTTTGTGTGTGTGGGTGTGGGGGGTGGAGATGTGTGTGTGTGTGTGTGTGTGTAGCTGTGTGTGTGTGTGTGTGTGTGTGTTTGGGGTTGGGGGTTGTAGTTAATGACGATTAGGGGAACATGGCGAGGAGGGCACGTGTTGTAGGGGGACGGGATTTAGATTGACAATAAGGAGGGTGGGTGACGGCGTTGGGGGGGCTGATTTAAGAAGACTCGACCCTGAGCCACCCATCGTGTATCTAGCACACTGTGTCTGGGTGCATGTGTGTTGCGGCCTGTTGGTGCATGTTTGAGGAGTGAATAGCATGCATGTGTGTGTTTAGGGGTCCTATAGACACACACACACACACGCACGCACGCACGCACGCACACACGCACACACACACACACACACACACACACACACACACAAACACACACATACACATTCAAACACATGCACACACACCACACACACACATTCATGCACCACACCTCCTCAACGCTCGCCCCATAAACATCTGCATGTCTGCTCATGTGGCCCCTATAATCAGCTGACCAAATTCCTCCTGCTGCACCCTGGTGGGGCCCTCCTCTCCACCCTCGTGGGGCCCTCCTCTCCACCCTCGTGGGGCCCTCCTCTCCACCCTGGTGGGGGCCCTCCTCTCCAGCCTAGTGGGGCCCTTCTCTCCACCCTGGTGGGGGCCCTCCTCTCCACCCTGGTGGGGCCCTCCTCTCCAGCCTGGTGGGCTGGATACACACACGCAGAGGCACATAAGCGCACGCAGGCACATGCACACACAAGCGCACGCACACACACACACACACACCAGGGATGGAAATTAACACCCGCCACACGCCATTTGCATGTGGATTTGTATGGTGGCGGGTGAATTGTGTCACTTCACCCGCCACTGTGTCGGGTAATACTTTCCAGTCAGGTCCGATCAAATTTGCATATTTAATTCATTCGTCATACGGCGCTGCACAGTTCCACAACCATTACTGTCAACATCCGGCCCCCTTCTTCTTCTACGCCTCTTTTGCTGAACTGCGACTGTCAACATCCGGGATAATAAACCGGTAACCATAGAGATAATATGCCGGTATCAACATTTGTTATAGTATGCTAGGCTAATTATTGACATTTAAAGAAAAAACGACTAGAGAAAGCAATGTTGCGTTTCCTCACCGGAGGAAAGAGAACAGCTGAGGAGAGTGTAGGCCAGGTACAGGTGGCGGATGATAGTACGGCTGTCATCCCCAAAAAGAAGCGTTGTTTTAATAAGAGATGGCGAACATCGGACAGTGGGCAACACCGTGACCGGCTGGTGTTTGACGGGACGAGCCAGACAATGTTCTGTGCTCTCTGTCGTAAACATGCTTCGGATGGCCACAGGTCCAATAGTTTTGTGAGTGGGGCACAAAACCTAAAATTGGAAGCCGTGGAGGACCACGAGTCCTCAAAAAGTCACCTTCACGTTTTGAAAATTGCCAAGGGAAAATCAGCGCCCGAAACCACGATAGCGATGAGGACGCTCGTTAGCCTCAAAACAGCCCAGCTTGATAGAAGTTAGTTCGAAATGCACACGCAATTGCCAAAAAGGGAAGGCCATTTCAAGACTTCAAATGGCACTGCATTATTAGTTATTATTTTATTTTCTATTAGGTCTGATGCAATAGTTACAGATACCTGTGTATTGTTTACCATATGCGGTAAGAGTGTAACATTTTCAACTCAGTTCCTTGGTAGTGCCTACTTACAGTAAAAATCACTTCTGATGGAAAAAATGATGTGTATGAAAAACACTTTTCTTATCTAGTGATACTATTATATTGTTGAAAATGTACTTAATATTAAAAAAATATATAACGTATAAAAAGTGGCTAGTAAAAAGATGAGTGGCTGGTAGATTTTTAAATCTACCTGCCACAGTGGCTGGTTGGCAAAAAAGTTAATTTCCATCTCTGACACACACACACACACACATACACACACACACACACACTATACAGACCCACACATCACACACACACACACACACACACACACACACACACACACACACACACACACACACACACACACACACACACACATGCACACACACACACACACACCATAAATAACACATTTTCAGACATACACATCCTAGTTTTTGTTCATAGCATAACAGTCCTTAACAGCAATAAATAAACACTGAATACTTGACATTCTGGCATCAACCACCATGTCCTTCTGTCATACTGCGCCACTGTTGTGTTGTGTACACTGTCTAATCCCACAGACAAGAGATTGAGGTGTTTATGGCAGATAGAACAACCAAAACACATCTATGCACTCACACAGACACACTCTTAAACACACACTTAAGCTCTCCTGCAAACACACACAACCATAAGACACACACACACACAAACGCATGCACACACGCACACACAAGCCAACAGAAACACCACCATTACCTCATACACAGACAGCAACACCCTCTGGAATTGGAAAGCAATGAGAGTTTTTTTCGTACCTTATCTGCCAGAGGTTATGATTTATGATCATGAACGTCTCGGAGGAACCATACGCAGGAACATCTGTGTCTGTGGCAGTCGGTATATTCTGGGATGTCAGCACTTCCCCTGCCAAAGAGAGCTAATATTGGAACCTTTTTCACTCCATCTGCTAGGCCACTGTCAGGCAAAGTTGTGTGTCTGGAAATTGAATGCAGCGTTATGGCATGGCGGGTCCGAAAATGTCACGGCTGTGATATCTATTGATCGAGCAAAATACATGTCAGTTGTAATAATGTTGCAACTGTTTTTTAACAACCATAGATATTACCACAGACATTAAAGACCACCGAGAAAGAATATGTGCTTTGCGTACAAAACAACAACATGATATTGTGGTTTCACTATGAGAAGCTCATTAATAGTAAATTAATAACATTCATACTACAACATGGTTGACGTGAGCGCAGTCAGGAACATTGATTTGAAACTTGTTGTTGATGATTTGTTTGTATTCGTATCTTTATTTGTGTTCATAGTTGGTGTTGTTGACAGTTGTTGTTGTTGTTCTGGCTGCAGGCCTTGCTGCTATCACTATAATGGCTTCATTGTCACATGGGGGGCTTACGGGGGCAGTGTGAGTGACACATCAAGCCCCTCATACAGTAGAGACCACTGGGTGGGATCCGATTGTCCACGGTGGGATCAGTGGCTCAGCCCCGACCCACCTGCTGTTTCCATCGCCGGCCCCCAGCCGCATGGCTCCTCTGCTTTAAGAGGGGCCCCTAATCAATAGGGATTTGGTGCGTCTGATTGCCTGTCTGTGTGCATTTGTGTTTGTTTGTGCACTTCCTAAGTGTCCCTTTGCCACCGCCGTGTCTGTGTGCTCGTCTTTGTTTGTGTGTGTGTGTGTGTGTGTGCGTGTGCGTGTGTTTGTGTGTGTGTGTGTGTGTGTTTGTGTTTTTCCATGTAGATGTGTGTGTTTCCATGTATGTGTGTGTTTTTTTTGTGTGTGTCTGTGTTTCTGCGTGTGTTTGTGCGTGTCCGTGTGTGTGTGTGTTTGCATGTTTGCATGCGTGTGTGTGTGTGTGTGCGTGTTTGTGCATGTGCATGTGTGTGTTTTTCATGTGTGCGTATGCGTGTATGTCTGTGTTTGTATTTGTGTGTGTGTGTGTTTGTGTGTGTGTGTGTGTGTGTGTTTGTGTATGAATTGAAGAGCATCAGGAAGATGCGACGGGGGAGGGGCGAGGTTAAAGGGTGGATGTGGTGCTGGTAGAATGGCGGGGGGCACCATGTGAAAGAGAGAGGTCCTTTAGATCCGTGCTCTGCTTGTGACGGATGGGGTGGTGGGGCCCTGCGTGCACGGGCCCAGGGGACCCGGGGCCGTATTGGCAGACGGAGCAGAAAGGCTCTCTGTGCCCCCATCGATCCCAGCGTGTCAATTAGACAGACTCAAATAAATGTGCCCTTAAGGCGAGCCGCATGCAGAAACCCCTGTGTAAACGACACCCACGCACCCCTCCCCCTCCCCGTGTCACCGGAGCCGGGGCCGATACGAAGGGGCCCGGCCCGTGCACGGCAGGGGTTGGGGGGATTCTGGGATTGACCGGGAGACGTTTCTCTTTTTTCTCCCCTCCTCTGGTTCACGGATTGTTTTTCACTTTGACCCGGCGACCGCGACGGGAGAGCCTGCTTCTGTCGTCAAGGGGACGGCGGTCCTGCTGCTGTTCTAGACAGCCCTCTGCGTCGGCCAATCACAGCCCAGCGCTCAGATCCTTTGCTCTCATTACCGGCCGGTTCGGAATGCCGTTCTGTGGGGCTGCAGAAGAGGAACCGGAGGGCTTGAGCTTAGGGGGAATAATAAAGAGGGGTCTGTCTCTCGGAACAAAACCTTTGAGAGATATTGTACAAACTCGAGCTGATGGAGGACTGCTTGTGCTGCAACATCGGACAGAAGGACACACAGCGCAGGGTTGCACACGCACACAGACGCATGCACGCACACACACACACGCAAACACACGCACACACACAGACCCACAAACACACACAAACAAGTGCGTGCTTGAACACACACAGCACAGTGTCGCTCACAAACGCACAAGCTCACACACACACACACACACACACACAAACAAGCACAGACACAAACACGCGCGCGTGCTTGAACGCACACAGCGCAGTGTCGCACACACACACACACACACATAAACACACGAAATGCTCCTACATCATCAAGGGCCATAGAAGCAGAAAGGGTCAATAAAATGTAAAGCTCAAAACAAGGCACCGTCTTTGAGACAGATGTACGGGTAAAACCTCTCCGGGACGCTGACGGGGGGGGGCGCGGCTGACCTCCCTGACTGGAGGTGATAAGCTGAGACCACCTCCCTCTCTCCGGCTCTCACTCCATCACACCGGCGCCCCTGTTCCCGCACCGCTCCGCCTTCAGACACGCTCTTCCTCGCCATCCCTCAAGAACCCCCCCTCCCTCCACCCCTAACCCCCCTGCTAAAACCCCACTCCTCCCAGGATACCTCCCCCAGAGCAGACACCACCCCCCCGTCTCCCGTAGTGATCATTAGGATTTACTGTGCACTCGCCCTCCGAGCGCAGCCGGGTGCACACGCCCTCCAGGTCGATCCAGGTCGAATTCAATTTGTAAGATATTATGTATTGATCTCCGTGGTCTGTTGCCCCCCCTCCCACCAGACGGACGGCCCCCACCTCAGGCCCACCCACCCGCCCCCAGTGCTATTCCTCTTGCCCTACCGCACGCAATCAGGCAAGCACTCCTTGACCTGCACCCACTCACACACAGTCACACACACGCACACAGTCACACACACGCACACAGTCACACACACGCACACACAGTCGCACACACGCACACACAGTCACACACACACGCACACACACACACACACGCACACACAGTCACACACACACACACAGTCACACACACACACACAGTCGCACACACACACACAGTCACACACACGCACACAGTCACACACACACACACACAGTCACACACACGCACACACAGTCACCCACTCACACACAGCCACATACACAGTCACACACACACACACACAGTCACCCACTCACACACAGTCACACACACACACACAGTCACACACACGCACATGGACACACACGCACTCAAACATCTACGTGACCGACACACAAACCCACACTCAGACACACACACACACACACACACACACACACACACAAACACTTAGATGACCGACACACAAACTCACACACACACACATACATACACGCAAAAACACGGACACGCACACAAACATGGCTCACAGGAGCGTCATCGATGCCAGAGAAGTGTGACACAGTCTGAGTGTGGGATTAAGGTCAGGGGCCCCCTGAGACCACACCTCTCTGGGGTTGCTGTGGGTTACTCCACTCGACTAAGAATGGGAGGCAGTGTTGGCCTCCCAGAGGTGTGTCGTGTGTGTGTGTGTGTGTGTGTGTGTGCGTGTGTGTCTGTGTGTGTGTATGTGTGCGTGTCCAAAACGCCCCTGAAAACTGCGATGACACACAGTGCTGGATCATCTTCCTTGTGGTTGCGCTTTCATTTTGACGGCTGGATTTGGTATTTATTTATTGCCTTTTTCTCGCTACCGTTGCCTCCCTGAGGGTCGGGGGGGGGGGGGTTCGGGTGAAGACGGGGAGAGGACAGAGGCAGACCTCTACCCGCGCTCCCACTCAGGCATCCTAGCATGCCATTTAGTCCATCTGACAGGCACTAAACCTTCCAGATCAATACCCCTCCACCAGCCCCTCCATCAAACGCACAAGTAAATAATTCAAATGAGATAGTTAAGCCCTTTGGAATATAAAATGCAGAAAAAAAGGGCTGGTCCACGTTGTGATTAGGGGACGCTGTTTACGGTCTGCGTTCGATGTGGTCTCCTGGAAATGATGTAAAGGGCACACGGGGCCTCCATAAATCTGCAGGTTAAATCAATGGCTGCTTTGACAGGATAAATTGAGATTTGAAAAGCTTTTATGACTTCCCTATCACATTAACATCAAATATTCAGAGGCCTCAAATCACTGAGCCATTACGCAAATTCAAGCCCGACAAATTTGTCAAAACAAAAAACGTTGAGACACTTTAAAAACACTTTTATACTCGTTTACCGTGTGTACTACTGTCCATACGGACACAACAAGGGGCTAGGCTACAACAAGGGCTGCGATAGCAACAAGGGATCCAAAACGATGTCTTCTGGTCTGTTGCGATAAAACGCATAGGAACGTAATGTCAGAGAACCGGCAATGCTTCATAAGCACAAACATTTACGTGACGGTGTGTGTCCACACTGTTTTCGCATTCATCATAATGTTTTTCGAAACAATGCCCACATATAATACGACGGCAGACAGAATGAATGCCCACGACGCGCGCAGAGAGGTCTCACGTGGACGACACAAATAGCAGAAAAGAAGGTCAGCGGCTTGCAGACAGACAGAGGGGGGTGGCAGCCAGGTGGTGAGCAATGACTATGACATTTCATAAACTAGGCTAACTCCCTGGAAATCCACCAAGGGCACACACAGCATAACCATTGCAACATGGAGGTGGTAATATATATATATACACACACACACACACACACACACACACACATACAAACACACACCGATCTAAACACGGATCAAAAAAATTATGCATATATCTGTTAGATCTGTGTTTTGCTACAAGCTTGGGATTCCCCCCCCCCCCCCCCCTTTAACAACGATGTTGTTGTTGTTTACCTTTCCCTGTTGTTGTCATTGTCTTACAAATAAGAAGACAACGGAGAACGAAACAAACAAAAAAAGGAACAAAACGAAAATGGAGGACATAGAAGACAGCAGCGGAGAGACGGACGGATCAGAGAAAGAGAACCGACCGACAGACCGACCGACCGACCGACTGAAGCAAGGCTGTTTGTTTGTGTGTCCCGTGTTGGGTGATTGAGTGGTGTTTCCCTCCTTCCTGCCTCCTGTCCAGGCTAGCCCCTCTCTAGCCCTGCTCTAGCCCCTCTGGGCCGGCCAGGCCTGCTCCAGACCAGGCCTGCTAGGGACCAGGCCTGCTCTAGACCAGGCCTGCTCCAGACCAGGCCTGCTAGGGACCAGGCCTGCTCTAGACCAGGCCTGCTCCAGACCAGGCCTGCTAGGGACCAGGCCTGCTCTAGACCAGGCCTGCTCCAGACCAGGCCGGCTACGGACCAGGCCGGCTAGGGACCAGGCCGGCTAGGGACCAGGCCTGCTCCAGACCAGGCCGGCTACGGACCAGGCCGGCTAGGGACCAGGTCTGCTAGGGACCAGGCCTGCTCCAGA
>NW_027641124.1:35000-36105 GCF_949987615.1 Pollachius pollachius
CATGCCTCTGAGCTTAGCGCCGTGTGGTGCGGTCGGATGCTGGCCTCCCATTGGAGGAGGGAATCAGGGGGCTGGTCGATGAGCATGTGGAAACAGACGTCAGGATGGAGAGAGCTTGGTGGAGATAGACATCTAGATTTAGACTGATCTGTATATGGAGATATTGATGTTGCTGTGGATACACAGATAATTAGATACAAAGAGGAGGGTATAGATATTGATATCAACACAAATGCATATGTACATAAAGATAGAAACCAATGCAAATATAGATATGGAAACGGGCGTTTTATTGGACTACCTGTGTTTTGTTTGCGATAGCATAGCACAGAAAAGTTTTGAATACAGTTTAGTCGTTTCGGTTTTCTCTTACACGGTGGGGGCGGTTCCTCCCCCTCCCTCAACGTAATAAAATATGCTTTTACAAGTCGCCCCACGGGAAGAATGCGACAGATCCCACGTTGCTCAGTGTTGTTTAACTCCCCTCAAACAGAGGAAAGTCGCCCGCATGTTGTGGGCTAGCGGGGGGGGGGGAGTGGAATTACAAAGATCACATTTTTACCCTCTTTGATCTCATGCATGTTGAGAAGGGTCTTAGTCGGGTCGGAGTGCGTGCTTGGGGACAATGCGTTTTGTGTGTGCGTGTGTGTGTGTGCGTGTCTGTGTGTGTATTTGTCCGGGGATGGGGTCGGTGGGGGGGGGGGGGTGTGTGTGGATGGAAATAGTGTTTGCATAATTTGTCTGCGTGCGTGCGTGTGTGCCCATATGTGTGTGTGTGTGTGTGTGTTCGGTGTGTGGGGCTGAGAGACGGAAAGATGCAGAGTTGATCGAGAGGAGAGAAAACAGTGAAACGGGGGCTGGTGAGTGTGTGTGTGTGTGTGTGTGTGTGTGTGTGGGGGGGGGGGGACACGGTGATGGGGAGCCACGCCGAAGGCCATTAGAGGAAATCTACGGCGAGGAGTCGGTGTGAGTGGGGCAGTTTGTTTACCGCGTACCAGTCTCGCTTCCTCCTCCAGGGCCTACAGGGTGCGTGTTCCTGTCTCTTCCCCCTGCCTCTGCATCTTACTGCAGGCTCAGCTAGCATCCGCCCCAGCAGAGAGGGAGA
>NW_027641123.1:0-16162 GCF_949987615.1 Pollachius pollachius
GTGTCTGTCTGTCTGTCGCTTTCTTTCTCTCTCTCGTTCTCTCTCTCTCTCTCTCTCTGGTCTTTCTCTCTGGTCCTTCTCTCACTCTCTCGTTCTCTCTCTCTCCCCCCCTCCCTCTCTCTCTCTCTCTCTCTCTCTCCCCCCCTCCCTCCCTCTCTCTCTCTCTCCCCCCCTCCCTCCCTCTCTCACTCTCTCTCTCTCTCTCTCTCTCCCCCTCTCTCTCTCTCTCTCTCTCTCCCCCCCCTCCCCTCTCTCTCTCTCTCTCTCTCTCTCCCCCCCTCCCTCTCTCTCTCTCTCTCTCTCTCTCTCTCCCCCCTCCCTCTCTCTCCCTCTCTCTCTCTCATCTCTCTCTCTCTCTCTCTCTCCCCCTCCTCTCTCTCCCCCCCTCCCTCCCTCCCTCTCTCTCTCTCTCTCTCTCCCCCCCCTCCCCCCCTCTCTCTCTCTCTCTCTCTCTCTCTCTCTCTCTCTCTCTCTATGTCTCCCCCCTCAGCCCAGACGGTCCACTGCAGTGCGGCGGTGGCGGCCGCCCAGCAGGGGGGCTACGAGATCCCGGTGAGGCTGCGGACCCTCCACAACCTGGTGATCCAGTACGCGTCGCAGGGCCGCTACGAGGTGGCCGTGCCGCTCTGCAAGCAGGCCCTGGAGGACCTGGAGAAGACCTCGGGCCACGACCACCCCGACGTGGCCACCATGCTCAACATCCTGGCCCTGGTCTACAGGTGAGACTGGCTGTTGTTAGGACCCCCAAGTGGCCCTGGTCCTGGTCCTGGTCTACAGGTGAGACTGGGCTGTTGTTAGGACCCCCAAGTGGCCCTGGTCCTGGTCCTGGTCTACAGGTGAGACTGGGCTGTTGTTAGGACCCCCAAGTGGCCCTGGTCCTGGCCCTGGTCTACAGGTGAGACTGGGCTGTTGTTAGGACCCCCAAGTGGCCCTGGTCCTGGTCCGGACTATACATGTGGACCCCCGCATGTTCCCCTTCCTGGTACCACACCATAACGTGTGTGTGTGTATGTGTGTGTGTGTGTGTGTGTGTGTGTGTGTGTGTCTCAGGGACCAGAATAAGTACAAGGAAGCGGCCAACCTCCTGAACGACGCTCTGGCCATCAGAGAGAAGACCCTGGGCCGAGACCACCCCGCGGTGAGTCTGTCTGTCTGCCTGTATAGGTCTGTCTGTCTGTATAGGTCTGTCTGTCTGCCTGTCTGTCTGTCTATCTGTGTCGCTCGGTCTGTCTGTCTGTCTGCCTTTTCTGTATAGGTATGTCTGTCTGTATAGGTCGGCCTGTCTGTCTGTCTGCCTGTATAGGTCTGTCTGTCTGCCTGTCTGTCTGTCCATCTGTATCGCTCGGTCTGTCTGTCTCTCTGCCTTTCTGTATAGGTATGTCTGTCTGTATAGGTCTGTCTGTCCGTCTGTCTCCCTGTCTGTCTGGCTGTCTGTAAAGTTCTCTCTGTTCATCTGTCTGTGTGTCTGCCTGTCTGTCTGACGTGGGATTCTAGGCGTAGGCAGATGAAGTACTGATCAAGCTGTAGCTAAGATACTAGAGGGACCACAACCAACCTTAGCAGACTCTCATTCTCTCTCGTCTGTCCGTCTATGAACAACTTTGAGCAAGACAAGACTTTATTTATCACAGACAATGCATTCAGGATTTGGGATATATATGGTTGATCTGCTAATTAGTATAAACAGATAGTTAGTCCAATAACTATTATTACCAGGCGGTTAGTCTAATAACTAGCCTAACCAGGTAGTTAGTCCAATAACTAGCATAACCAGGTAGTTAGTCCAATAACTAGCATAACCAGGTAGTTAGTCCAATAACTAGCATAACCAGCTAGTTAGTCTAATAACTAGCATTACCAGGTCCTTTTAACTGGTCTAACTTTGACAGGTGTTACCATCTGCCCGGACCTTCATCACTCTTTTCCTCAGCTGAGGTTAGACCCCTCCCCTCTCCTGTCTCTGGTCCTATAGGGACACTCCTTGTTCAGACCCCTCCCCTTTCCTCTCTCTGGTCCTATCAGCACACTCCTTGTTCCACAGGGAGAGCTCTTGTACTGATCGATTCCCAGATTGACACACTGGGATCCATGACCAACAGTGATTCACCTCTGATCAGTATTCACCTAATCTTTCATCTCACCCAATCCTTAAGGTTACTCTCACCTCCTTTCTCCCTATCCCTCCTCTCTTCTCCCTTCTCTCTCCTCACTGAGCTTCAGTGAGAGCTTCTCTCTCCTCTCCCTCCCTCTCCTCTCTTCTCTCTTCCCTCCTCTCTCCCTTCTCCTCTCCCTTCTCTCCTTCGCTCTCCTCCCCCCTCTTCTTTTCTCTTCTCTTCCCTCCTCTCTCTCCTCTCTCTTCTCTTCTCTCTCTCCACTCCTCTCCTCTCTTCTCTCCTCTCCTATCTCCTCTCCTCTCTCTCCTGTCCTCTCGTAGGTAGCTGCAGGATCAATAACAGTATTTTCTCCAAATCAAACACGAAGGATTCACAGCTCACTGGAATCATAAGACCACCCGTCTCACCTCTGCATCACTTCCTGTTTGCCCTGATCCACTTCCTCTCTGCCGATCCGTAGCTCACTGGGTCACCGTGCTCGGCTGACTGTGCACACGGGGGACCGTGGTGGAGAGTGCGACCATAAGGCTCTCTGAAGATTAACCCTGTTGTCTTTGTGCGTGTGGTTCCGGTGTGTTTTTGTGCCCGTGGTGTGTGTGTGTGTGTGGGTGTGTGTCCCCGACAGGTGGCTGCCACGCTGAACAACCTGGCCGTGCTCTACGGGAAGCGGGGGAAGTACAAAGAGGCGGAGCCTCTGTGTAAGAGAGCCCTGGAGATCAGAGAGAAGGTAGGTCAGAGGAGCGCTCGTTAGGACGGCTCGTTAGGACGGCTCGTTAGGACGGCTTGTTAGGAGCTCTTGTTAAGACCGCTCGTTAAGAGCTCTTGTTAGGAGCGCTCGTTAGGAGCTCTTGTCAGGATTGCTCGTTAAGAGCTGTTGTTAAGAGCTGTTGTTTGGAGTGCTCGTTAAGAGCTTTTGTTTGGAGCGCTAATTGAGAGCTCTTGTTCAGAGCTCCTTTTGTTCAGAGCTCCACCCAGAAGTTGCTCTAGTTAGTCTGTTCTCCTGGTGCGCTGGGCCGGCAGGGAGCTGTCTGATGGCCTCAGGCGCTATCTAGGTGATGGGTGGAGTATATCGGTATTCCCCTGGTCTGACTCAACATCAGGAAGGAGCTGTCAGCTGTCTGCTGAGAGCAGAATGTTCTCAATGTGGGCTGCTTCTCTGTATGTCTGTCTCTTTCTCTGTCTCTGTCTCTCCTTCTCACTTCCTTCCTTCCTTCCTTCTTTACTTACTTGGTCTGCTGTCTTGTGAGAATGAGCGGTCAGCTCTTATGTAGCTGATCCTCTATCGTCTCCAGCTCACGATAGACTCTGTGGGGTGTGAGGGGAGTGGGTCTTCCTTCCGGTCTATGGGTGTGGAACCCACTCGGAACCCGGGGGTCACTGTGGTGTTGCAGCGCTCCAGTCTGGTCAATAGCCACCGATCAGCTCCCAGCCGTGTTGTGGGGTTAGTCTGCAGGAAGTCTTGTGTTAGCTGATGGTGTTTTCTGTCCTGTGGCTAGCCGGCTGCTAATAGAGAAACGTCTGTGGAGGTTAGGGTTAGTGTGTATTTGTCTGAGGGCCAGCTGTTTGGCTATTGGCAATGTTCGGCTATCTGTTTCAGAAAGTATTTTCCGAGCTAGCTGTGGGTTAGCTGTGGTCAAGATGGGGTCCAGTTGTGGGCTAGCTCTCTGGCTAGCCGTAGCGCTGACCGCCCTGTGTCGCGGTGCAGGTCCTGGGGAAGGAGCACCCGGACGTGGCCAAGCAGCTCAACAACCTGGCCCTGCTGTGCCAGAACCAGGGCAAGTACCAGGAGGTGGAGTACTACTACATGAGGGCCCTGGAGATCTACCAGTCCAAGCTGGGCCCCGACGACCCCAACGTGGCCAAGACCAAGAACAACCTGGTCAGTCCTAGTGTGTGTGTGTGTGTGTGTGTGTGTGTGTGTGTGTGTGTGTGAGTGAAACAACGACAGACTGTCGTTTGATAAAGGGCATGATGCGTTTGAACGATGACATCGTAGGCGTACTGGAAACCTGTTCCCATCAGGTTGAATATAGGCCGGCTGATGACGTCATCGTGATGTCATCTCAATTCACATAAACGTAGCTGACGTCCCTGATGATGACATCACTGATGTCAGCCATGTCTGGACTCCAGAGATACAGTGGACTCTAACCTGTGCGTGTGCGTGCGTGTGCGTGTGTGTGCGTGTGTGTGTGTGTGTGTGTGTGCAGGCCTCCTGCTACCTGAAGCAGGGGAAGTTCAAGCAGGCTGAGACGCTCTACAAGGAGATCCTGACCAGAGCCCACGAGAGAGAGTTCGGCTCTGTGGACGGTGAGACACACACTCACAGCCACATGCTTACACAGACACACACACAGGCATACTCACAGATACTATTATCAATGACTATGACAAAAGTATTCTCTCTCTCTCTCTCTCTCTCTCTCTCTCTCTCTCTCTCTCTCTCTCTCTCTCTCTCTCTCTCTCTCTTCCCCCCCCCCCCCCCCCCAGATGAGAACAAGCCCATCTGGATGCATGCGGAGGAGAGGGAGGAGCAGAGCAAGGTCAGTTGCTCTATTGGTGTTCTCTGTGATGTCACGTCCTGTTAGGGCTCACATCCTATTGATGATCACTGTGATGTCACGTCCTGTTAGGGCTCACATCCTATTGGTGTTCTCTGTGATGTCACGTCCTGTAAGGGCTCGCATCCTATTGGTGTTCTCTGTGATGTCACATCCTGTTAGGGCTCACACCCTATTGGTGTTCTCTGTGATGTCACGTCCTGTTAGGGCTCACACCCTATTGGTGTTCTCTGTGATGTCACGTCCTGTTAGGGCTCACATCCTGTTGATGATCTCTGTGATGTCACGTCCTGTTAGGGCTCACATCCTATTGGTATTCTCTGTGATGTCACGTCCTATTAGGGCTCACATCCTATTGGTGTTCTCTGTGATGTCACGTCCTATTAGGTCTCACATCCTATTGGGGTTCTCTGTGATGTCACGTCCTGTTATGGCTCACATCCTATTGGGGTTCTCTGTGATGTCACGTCCTCCCTGTTGTGGAGGGCAGATTCCTTTCCGTATGAGCCAGTCCTCTCCCGACCGCTCCAACAGAGTGTGTCTCTTGAGCTCGCCGTGTGGACTCACTGCAGGGCGTTGGGTTGTAACGTGGGGCGTCATGTTCTGACCCCCAGGGCAAGCAGAAGGACGGCTCTCCGTTCGGGGAGTACGGAGGCTGGTACAAGGCCTGCAAAGTGGACAGGTGAGCCCCTACACACCGGGTGTGTGTGATGCGATGTGTGTGTGTGTGTGCGTGTGATGTGACCTGTGTGTGTGTGTGTGTGTGTGTGTGTGTGTGCGTGTGATGTGACCTGTGTGTATGTGTGTGTGTGTGTGTGTGTGTATGTGTGTGATGTGAACCTTGTGTGTTTCTCTGTGATATGACTTATGTGTGTGTGTGTGTGTGTGTGATGTGACCTGTGTGTCTGTGATGTGATGTGATGTGTGTGTGTGTGTGTGTGTGTGTGTGTGTGTGCAGCCCCACAGTGACCACCACCCTGAAGAACCTGGGCGCCCTCTACAAGCGGCAGGGCAAGTTTGAGGCTGCAGAGACCCTGGAGGAGGCGGCGCTGCGCTCCAGGAAACAGGTGACCAGTAGAACCACAACTACCAGTAAAACTACCAGTACAACTACCAGTAGAACCACAACTACCAGTACAACTGCCAGTACAACTACCAGTAGAACTACCAGTAGAACCACAACTACCAGTACAACTACCAGTAGAACCACAACTACCAGTAGAACCACAACTACCAGTACAACTACCAGTAGAACCACAACTACCAGTACAACTACCAGTACAACTACCAGTACAACTACCAGTAGAACCACAACTACCAGTACAGCTACCAGTACAACTACCAGTAGAACCACAACTACCAGTACAGCTACCAGTACAACTACCAGTAGAACTGCAACTACCAGTACAACTACCAGTACAACTACCAGTAGAACCACAACTACCTGTACAACTACCAGTAGATCCACAACTACCAGTACAACGACCAGTACAACTACCAGTACAACTACCAGTAGAACCACAACTACCAGTACAGCTACCAGTACAACTACCAGTAGAACCGCAACTACCAGTACAACTACCAGTACAACTGGTAGAACCAGTGTCACACCAGCAGGGCCTGGACGGGGTACATGAGCAGCAGGATCCCAGTATCCCCGGTATAACCATTGGCTCCCATCAGGGCCTGGACGGGGTGCATAAGCAGCGCGTGGCCGAGGTGCTGGGTGGCCCCGAGGCGCGGGAGAAGCAGAGCAGCCGGGAGAGCCTGACCTCCGACTCAGTGAAGTACGAGGCGGGGCCCGACGGCGGCCAGGAAGTGAGTATGAGCGTGGAGTGGAACGGGGTGAGTACAGCACACAGCCCACTGGTCTCTCCCGCACGCACGCACGCAGTGTCAACACACACACACACACACACACGCACAGTGTAAACACACACACACACACACACACACACACACACACACAGTGTCAACACACACACACACACACACACACACAGTGTCAACACACACACACACACAGACACACACACGTAGTGTAAACACAGTACACACACAGTGCGCACAGATACACAGTGTACACGCACACTACAGAGTACACACACACAGAGAACACACACACACACACACACACACACACATGCAGTGTAAACACAGTACACACAGATACACAGTGTACACGCACACTACAGAGTACACACAGTACACACACAGAGAGAACACACACACACACACACACACACACAGTGTAAACACAGCACAAACAGATACACAGTGTACACACACATACACAGAGAACACACACTACACACTACACAGCGCACACAAGGAAGTGTGACTTAGTCTGTTGTGTAAGTGTAGGCGTAAGCGTGTACAAAGGAAGCAGCTGATTGGTTGTCGGTGCTCCCTCAACGAGATAACGAGGCTGATTGGCTCGTTTGCCCGGACCTCAGTCTAGTTAGTCCCTCCCTTTGGTCTCCATCCGGGCGTTCAGTGGTAGCAGCTCGGGTCACGTGACCCGTGATGTCACAGAGCCCCCTGTCGCCGCCCGCAGACGGCAGACCTGCGGGGGTTCCCATGGCAACAGCAGCCATTGTAGCCCGGGCCGGCCAATCAGCAGCCCACCCCCGGGGCTTAGTGTGTCCATGAACAACATCCACGCATTGAGCTAGAGGAACATAACGCGGATAACACCACACATTACCCCCCCCCAGCTCCACCCAGCTCCACCCAGCCCCCCCGGGTCACTGTGGGACCACTGGGCTCTGTACTGTACTGCTCTCTCTGCTGCTGCATGTGTATCTTTGTTTTAACGGTTTCGTCTGTTTTATCTCCGTCTCATCTGTTGTTTCCTGATCCCTGGCATGGATGACACGGATGAAAACACTGCTTAATACCGTCCTTTCATCTGTCATTTTGAATGTAAACGTGTGTGTGTATCTGTGTGCGCAGATGTGTGTGTGTGTGTGTTTGAGCGCGCTCTTAGTGATACCAATATGAACTTGTGAAGGACAACATCTCTCCATTAAGATGAATAAATATCGGTTCCGCTTCTCCTAAAGCCCCACCTAGTGGCCAATGTGTGTAGTACACCCCCCAGTGGCCACATCTGGTATCTACCTCCAGCCTGGATGTGGGGGTGTTCATGTAGCATATGTGACCTGGAATGAGACAATTAGAGACACTACATATTACTGTCTCCTCTCCTAAGCCTCCTGGTCGACTATCTGACATCCATATCATCTTCATTTTCCCCTTAGATGTGCTATAGTTCTTTCTATAATGATCAAAAATTCTTCAAATCCCCCTCAAATTCTACCTCTGGAGAGATGGAGCCTTTTTCATTGCGTGTGTGTGTGTGTGTGTGTGTGTGTGTGTGTGTGTGTGTGTGTGTGTGTGTGTGTGTGTGTGTGTGTGTGTATGTGTGTGTGTGTGTGTGTGTGTGTGTGTGTGTGTGCGCGTGTGAGTGTGATTGAGCCATCATCTCCACTCCTCCAGTCTTTAATGTTGTCTAACCTGCTGATCTTGTCCTCATCTTTGTTCCTCTCTTTCTGGACATGTCTTCCCTCCTTTCTCTCTCTCTCCTCGTTCTGCGGTCTCACTCTCGGTGTCTCTCGCCCGGCTCGGACCTGCAGCCTTAACTCCAGATGCCTTGTTGGTGTTCTAAACTCTCTCTCCTGCATGACGGACGCCTCGACCGCCCAACTCGCCCTGACGCAGCTCTCTCTCTCTCTCTCTCTCTCTCTCTCTCTCTCTCTCTCTCTCTCTCTCTCTCTCAGTCTCCTCTTTTTCCTGCTCCTTGTTTCTCTCTTTCTTGCCTCTCTCCCTCCCCTGCTGTCTTCTTTTGTTCTTTCTTTCTTTGTTTATGGTCAGTCTATCTTTATCTATCTCTCTCCTTTCCTCTCTCTCTCTGTACAAGTCTGTTCAAGTCTTGGGTGGGCTTATATGTGTCTGTATTTGGGGGGGGGTTCATCGGGGTATCTGGGCCTGTACCATTCTAACGTGTAAATATATTGACTTGTTTCTCAGCATGTGGGCGGAGCTTCTTAAAAGCGGCCCTGTGTCTTTAAGGCTCCTAGAGTAGAGTTTCTAGCGACACGCCTCGTTAGTGTCGTCATTAACCGCTATGATGTCATCTTTAAACTGCTCTATGTGATGTCATCGATAAGAGGTCGCACGACGGCCAATGGGCAGGCGGTGGTTGGCTTCAAGCAGATAGACTAATAGCTTGTGGTTTGAACGGCTAGTAGCTAGGCTAGTAGCTAGCTGTTTAAACAGGTAAAGCCTGGCTAGTAGCTGTGCTAGTAGCTAGGCTGGCCCTTAATCCGACCAATCAGAACCAGCGCCTGGTTTGACGCATGCAGCCCGTTGGTCGTCTGTGTATCAGTCAGTGGGGAGGGGGAGGGTCTTATCTGTGATTGGCTGGCTCTCTTCTTCCCATCTCTTATTACTAATCCACTGACTGTCCCGATGCTTCCTGCTGTGTGTCTTTCTTCTAATAAAACCTAACTCTGTGCTCACCTGGTCTACGCCTCCTTCTCTGGCTCCTCCTCCTTCCTCTCTGTGGGGTCTTCTTCACACACACACACACACACACACACACACACACACACACACACACACACACACACACACACACACACACACACACACACACACACACACACACACACACACACACACACACACACACCCACGCACCCACGCAGCCTGCCCCTGGCTGGTCTCAGGCCTGGGAGGTCAGAGGTCAGAGAGCCCTGAAGGGGTCAGTCATGTGTGAGGGAGATCCATCATGAAGTTCCATGCGCTGGTCTGTGTGTGTGAGGGGGTCAGAGGTCAGGGGTCAGACCGGTCCTCCCCCCCCCCCCCAAATGTCTGAGTTTAGTTCCACTATAAGCTCCAGCGTCTCCAGCTCTCAGGACCCTGCTCCCATTGCATTGTGGGACAGAAATACACATCATAATAAACATAAACAATAACCGAAAGAAAGAACATAAGACTTATTAGGAGACACACTTTACACAACGTTTGATTATGTTATGAATGCAGCGCAGTGTGTGATTGTGTGATTGTGTTTGTGTTTGTGTGTGTGTGTGTGTGGAGGGGTGGATATTTATTAATGTATATTAAGTATGTGTATCCAAATTTGTCGGAGTCCATGTATATCTCTACAGTATATGTATTTGTGAGGTTGTATATCTTTGTGTTCGTGTGTGTGAGTGTGTATTCAAATATTTATCAAATATGTGTGTGAGTGCGAGTGTGTATATAAATGCGCGTGTCTGTGTGTGTGTCTGAGTGAGAGTGTGTATATCGTGTGTGTGTGTGTGTCTGAGTGAGAGTATATATAAATGTGTGTGTTTGTGTGCATTCAAGTATGTATCTAAATCTGTGTGTGTGAGTGCAAGTGTGTATATAAATGTGTGTGTGATTGAGTGTGTGTATATAGATGTGAGTGAGTGTGTATATAAATGTGTGTGAGTGTGAGAGAGTATCAATGTGTGTGTGTGTGTGAGTTCGAGAGTGTATATAAATGTGTATGTGTGTGTGTGTGTGTGAGTGTATCAATGTGTGTGTGTGTGTCTGAGTGAGAGTGTATATAAATGTGTGTGTATGTGAGTGAGAGTGTGAGTGTATCAATGTGTGTGTGTGTGGGTGTGTGTGTGTGTGCGTGCGTGCGGGTGAGAGAGTGTATATATAAGTGTGTGTGTGTGTGTGTGTGTGAGTGTATCAATGTGTGTGTGTGTGTGTGAGAGAGTGTATATATAAGTGTGTGTGTGTGTGTGTGTGTGTGTGTGTGTGTGTGTGTGTGTGTGTGTGTGTGTGTGTGTGTGTGTGTGTGTGTGTGTGAGAGAGAGAGAGTGTAACCGTGCGGCCCTCTCCCCAGGACGGCTCGGGGGCCCTGAAGAGGAGCGGCTCCTTCGGGAAGCTGCGAGCCTCCATCCGCCGCAGCAGCGAGAAGCTGGTCCGCAAGCTGAAGGGAGGGGGCTCCAGTCGGGACAGCGAACCCAAGAACCCTGGGTAACTACCCCCAGAAACATGTCTCAACCCTGGCTAAATACCCCCCAGAACCATGCCTCAACCCTGGGTAACTACCCCCCAGAAACATGTCTCAACCCTGGCTAAATACCCCCCAGAACCATGCCTCAACCCTGGGTAACTAACCCCAGAACCATGCCTCGACCCTTGATAACTACCCCCAGGACCCTGTCTTAAGCCTAAGTAACTACCCCAGAAATATGCTTCCCTCTCTGGGTAGCTACCCCAATTACCTTGCCTCGACCCTGGGTAAATACCCCCAGAAACATGCCTCCTTATCTGGGTGGCTACCCCAAATACCTGCCCCAACCCTGGGTAACTACCCCCCAGTACCCTGCCTTAAGCCTTGATGAACTATTCCCTGACCCTTGCCTCCCTCTCTGGGTAACTACCCCCCAGTACCCGGCCTCCACCCTTGGTAACTACCCAAGTACCCTGCCTTAAGCCTGGGTAACTACCCCAGTACCCTGCCTTAAGCCTGGGTAACTACCCCAGTACCCTGCCTCCACCCTGGGTAACTACCCCAGTACCCTGCCTCCAGCCTGGGTTACTGTAGAACTATGCAGCGCTGCTCTCTGCTGGAGCTCCACTGGATCCTAAACTCTGGAGCTGAACTTTGCACATGAAGAAGATGGAGAAGAAGAAGGGAGATGTCGGCCCTTTCATGCATGAGCAAGGCTGTGTGAAGGTCGCTGTTGACCTTGCTTGTTTACAGTACAGCCAAGCTAACAACGTGACAGGGCCGTCTACGGGTTGGCTGCTGCTGTTGTTGTTGCATCGCTCGTGTACTCTGCTGTACACACACCTTCCCCCGGAGGCTGGGCTGTAGTCCTAACAGCCTCGGCCTCTGGTTGTACTCATACTGCTGTGTATCCAGGCCTCAATAAAAACAGTGTTCAGGTCAGACTGGGCCAAAAGTACAAAAACAAAACGGGCCTAGAGCATGCTGGGAACGCTGACTGTGTGCTGGTGGTGGTGGGAGTCCCTGCTGGGCTGGTCCCAGTGCTGGAACAGAGACTCAATACTAACCAGTATGTGCCCTACTCGCGTGCGGCTGTGGGTGTGGCCAGCAGTGAACCACCAGCATGTGGGAGGCGGCCCCTGTATTACTAACGTCTGCTTCAGAGCACGCAGAGCAGAGCAGAAGCTGTAACCACTAACCAGGTCGCGATGTGCCTCTACAGGCCCTGGCTGTGGGCGCCTCATTCCCCATTCTGTTTTATTTCTCCTCATTTCGCTTTGGATCGTTTTACTGTGCTCCCCTTAACTTGTTTTCATGGCTCTGCTGTTTTTATATTTTGAGTTTTCTGTGCAGTGTTGAGATTTTATTTATGAAATAAACTCTTTTAAGTGGATGTTTTTTTTTTTCCTTTTTGCATGATCGTGTGCTGTTTCGGGCTGTTTCCTGTCTCCCATTTCCTGTCCTCTGTGATGATGTCATTGATGACAACATTTTATCTTCATCATCATCATCATAAAGGGACTCTCTCTCTCTCTCTTCATGGGTCAAACGACACTGGGCTGCATTGTTAAACCTAAACTATGCAACCAGCTCCTGGACTCTTGTGGATTTTAAAGAGTAACTCCACACTGGACCACAGCAGGGAGTTTGCTGCCATCTAGTGGTGGCTTTGTCCGTTTGATAAGCTGATATACACCCAAATATGGTCCAGTGTGTTCAGTTAATATTTAAACTAATAGGAAAGACAAACGCAGGGCTTGTGGTCGCCTTATTTAGCATAACACGTCACATTTTAGGGGGAACTTTCTGGAAGCGTTAAGTCCACAGAGAGTCATCCCTCACTGGGCTCACCCGGCCTCCAACATCAGGGTTCTCTGGGTTCTCTGGGTGTTTCTGGTGGTTGAACTTTAACCTGTGTGTGAAAGTCCCTGATGTCATTAACCAGCACCGCCCTCCATCTCCACCGAGCTACACCCCTCACCCCAGGTTCACCCCTGACCTCTAACCCCACCCCCCTCCCTGACCTCTCCCTGCATGTCTCATCGGGTGCAGCATGAAGCGGGCGAGCTCGCTAGGAGTGCTAAACATGGCGGACAAGACTCCCGGGAACATCTTCCAAGTAAGGCCTTCCTGTGCTAACCTCACTCACGCTAACCCCCATGGCCCGACACTGCTGCTAGCTAGCATCACCAAGCTAGGCCTAATCAATGTGTTCTAGTAGCCTAGCATCATCAAACCAGGCCTAATCACTGTGTTCTTGTAGCTTAGCATCACCAAAAAAGGCCTAATCGATGTTTTAGTGGCCTAGCATCACCAAGCCTAGCTTAACCAAACCAGGCCTAATCCCAGTTTTAGCTGCCTAGCATAACCAAACCAGGCCTAATCACTGCTTTAGTGGCCTAGCATCCCAAAACCATGCCTAATCACTGCTTTAGTGGCCTAGCATCACCAAACCCGGCCTTATCACTGTGTTTTAGTAGCCTAGCATCACAAAACCAGGCCTTATCACTGTGTTTTAGTAGCCTAGCATCACCAAACCAGGCCTTATCACTGTGTTTTAGTTGCCTAGCATCACCAAACCAGGCCTAATCACTGTGGTTTAGTAGCCCAGCATCTTCACACAAGCAAAACACTGATGGCGTAGTGCCAAACCACCCTCTACAGACATTCCAAAATGCTATTGGGGAACCCTTGCTAGCCTAATTGAACACTAATGTTACCTTAGCATCAATAGAACTTAGGTAAATACGGTACTGTTAGCCTAGCATTGCCCATCCAATTCAAGGCTGTGCGTCTAGCCTAGCATCACCAGACCAGTTAAACACTGAACTGTTGGGGTTTTAACTGGCTATACTATGCTGTCTAGAATGAGCAGAGCGAGGGCAAAATACTAAACTGTTGAACTTGCATCACGTGAACAATTAAAAGTTACAACGTTAGCCGAGTATAACACTTTTTCTTTTTTGACCGTTTTATTTTCCAGGGACGAGATAATCGTGTGAGGATGAGTCGTGACCTGAGTGCCAGCCACACCGACCTGGCGCTTTGACGGACCGACTGCCTCCACACAGACGGACAGACCGGCGCGTCATCTGTCCCCACGCCCTCCCTTGTGCCCAGAGTGTAAATAGCTGACCTCCCCAACGCCTGCAAATCATCGTGCTAAGCTAACGCCGCTAGCCTTCTCTCTGTTCTGCCGACACAGCTTCAATGGTTCTATTGCACTTTGTAAAGTTCTGCGACTGTGCGTGTTCTCGTCTGAGGTGTACCCCTCCTAGCATAAGGCTGATGTGTTTTTCCTCTGCATCACTTTTTAAACAGTGATATACTGTGTTTATAAGCGTGTGTTTATGTGTGTGGGCAGTTCCACACTTTCTCTCCATCCAAAACGTCCGTTCATCCTGTGTCGATAGAAGGACATATCTCAGTGTATGAAGTTATATGTTTACATTTGCTTTATAGATTTCTCTTTTGCACTGCCCCCTAACGGTCTGACCAGGCATATATATAAATAGTGTGAGACTGCCTCCTAGCGGTCTGACTAAGTATATATATATAAATAGTGTGAGACTGCCTCCTAGCGGTCTGACCAGGCATATATATCTATCTATAAATGGGGAGTAAATAGAAGACGCCTATCTTTAGAAGGCTGCTGCTCGGAAGAAGCGGACTGACCGGATACTTCCATTGGCACATGAGACGCAGATCCACTCAGGATTGTCAGAAATGTAGTTACCATGGTGACACTGACTAGTTGGGAACTGGTTCTACCCCGAAACTTTCTCAACCCAAACCATGTGCACTGGTGGTGGAAAACTCGTCTGTTAAATGTATTTATTAATGATCTAGTTTAACTTTTGCTCGCAACCAACCTATACATGAAGGAATATTCATATTAAGGTTAAGATATTTACCGCTTTGTGTATAATTAGAATAACTTCATACCCACAGAAGATCATATGGTGTGCGCAAGCTGTCTGCTAGTTCCAAACCAAGGAACCTAAAACTGATTTTCAAGTGTTTGTGTTTGAGCTTCTTATTACAAGTAGAAATTATGTTATAATAAACAGATTGGATCTTCACAGGTTTAAAAAAAAAGAATCCAAAATATATTATTGATAATATATTATATTCCTTTTCAAAAGACCTCATAAGAAGTGCTGGTCTTTCACCTTCGTGTTGAACATCAAGTTCAAAGCCGAAACATTAACTTTAGTCTTTATGCTGCAACATGAGCTTAGCTTTGGATTTTGTAATTGTCATAATCATGCGTCCGGGAAAAAATAATAATTTTATAAATGTAATTAAATTAAAGGAATCACCTAAATTAGGCCTGAATTCAATACTATGACTTTGTTTGAACAAAACCTGATTTAGGCAGGATAACTGTGTTAAGTGTTAGGTAAACCTGATAAAAACCTATTTAGCTGTAGACCTAATTTAAGACAATGTGGTTTCGAGAAGGTGTGTGTTGACTTGTTCCCGAGCAGAAGGTCCAGGATTTACCTGTTACCCCTCATCTCTTTGATAAATGATCTTTTGAGATGAGGTATTATAACCTTGTAAATATTCAGGCCTGCTTTCGGTGCCATTTAGAAATTTGTTTTATTGACGTCTGAGTACAGTGTGTGTTAAGAAGTATTTATTGTTGGACTGAAGGCTTTTTCTACAGAGTAATTTTAACTTCTATAAGGTAGAGCTATTGATTGTCTGGTTTCAGGACGTCTGCGCTTTTGTTCATTTTCTGTCGCCGTATCGACGCCCACCACCGATGATCTCACCGATGATGAGATGTTGAGCGGTCCTGGGCAGCGTTGCCAGATTGGGCCAGATTTTCTGCCCAACACTGGTGCTGGGATGGATTGAAACGTCTAAACACAAAACTGTACAATAAAACGACGCAATAAATATAATCCTGTTACATTTGAAACTTCCGGTCTTAACGTGTTTTCACACCACATCTACATGATCACAACTTAACTAGTAACCTTGCTTATTAAAGTTTACAAACCTGTTTCCCTCTCTTTAAGCTCCACTTGGTTAACCCGGGTTATAGACGTGTTTATTATAGACGCGTTTATTATAGACGGGCACATAGAGGAGCTAAAGAACTTGACATTTGGTCTAATGAGTGTGAAGTTGATGGCTGTTCTTAGTTGATTTATTTAACTGCGCTGTATCTTTGTAGGCCTGTACTGGACAGATGGCTGTCCACTACAGGCCTACTGGACAGGCTGACTTATTATCAGTCTGCCTCCTCAGCGGAGAGACTTCACTGTTTGGTGTGACTTGGGACATTTACACACATTTGCATGAAGTCATTTACCTGCTTTTTTTTTTTACTATTGTGCACAAACCAACTTACAAGTGAGAAAAATCCTACAAAGTAAATGATGTTGAATAATATGTCGTAGGAAAATAACGTATCTTCCCAAGGCCGGCGATAAGTGGTGTGTGTGTGTGTGTGTGTGTGTGTGTGTGTG